>NC_090029.1:457500-575924 GCF_037176765.1 Anolis sagrei
TCCTGACAGTGCCTGGAGCAATCTTTTGTTGAGAGACGATTAGATGTCCTTGTTGTAGGTTTTTTCGGGCTAAATGGCCATGTTCTAGAGGCATTCTCTCCTGACGTTTCGCCTGCATCTATGGCAAGCATCCTCAGAGGTAGTGAGGTCTGTTGGAAGTAGGGAAAAGGGTTTATATATCTGTGGAATGACCAGGGTGGGACAAAGGACTCTTGACTGCTGGAGCGAGGTGGGAATGTTTCAACCGACCACCTTGATTAGCATATAATGGCCTGACAGTGCCTGGGGCAATTTTTTGTTGAGAGGTGATTAGATGTCCTAATCACAGCATATTATTTGAGAACACAGAAATGCTGGACCACTCTCACAACCACCATGTCAGACGACACAGAGAAGCCATGGAAATACACAAGAAGCATGTGGGCAAATTCAACAGAAAGGAGGAAACCACGGAAATGAACAAAATCTGGCTCCCAGTATTAAAAAACTCTAAAATTACAACAGCACAACAACAGAGAGGAAACAAACAAGGACATCTAATCACCTCTCAACAAAAGATTGCCCCAGGCACTGTCAGGCCATTATATGCTAATCAAGGTGGTCAGTTGAAACATTCACACCTCACTCCAGCAGACAAGAGTCCTTTGTCCCACCCTGGTCATCATTCCACAGATATATAAACCCTTTGTCCTAGTTCCAACAGATCTCACTACCTCTGAGGATGCTTGCCATAGATGCAGGCGAAACGTCAGAAGAGAATGCCTCTAGGCCATGGCCATATAGCCTGAAAAAACCTACAACAACCCATTTCCAGGTTGTTTTGCTGCAGATTGACCAGAGAATTGCAGCGGAGAAACTAGAGATCCCTACAACGCTGTCCTGTCTAGAAAGCTCTAGGTCTTATATCATAACTGGAGGAAGTTCATAGAGTGACATTGGATAAGAGACAGACAGCCCTATTCTGAATGCAGAAACACACCATTCAAGCCCTCCCGACAGATGACCATCCAGCCAATGCTGAAAAACCTGCACTGTAGTATTACTTACTTACTTACTTAGGCGACCCCTCGTAGTCCGAGGATGATGGTCTTCCAAGTTCGGTGTCCTGGAGGTGGGTCCGTAGGAGACTGTGGAGCCCTCTTCTTGATCTGCATCTTCTCCCGCAGTGAGGGCATTGGTTTCCATGTGGGAGGCGGTTTCGGTTGGTGTTGCTTTCATGCACCTTCCTCTTGGCACGTTTCTCTCTTTCACCCTCCATTCGTGCCTCTTCAAATTCCACAGCACTGCTGGTCACAGCTGACTTCCAGCTGAAGCGGTCAAGGGCCAGGGCTTCCCAGTTCTCAGTGTCTATGCCAGAGTTTTTAAGGTTGGCTTTGAGCCCATCTTTCAATCTCTTTTCCTGTCCACCAACATTCCGTTTTCCGTTCTTGAGTTTGGAGTAGAGCAACTGCTTTGGGAGATGGTGGTCGGGCATCCAGAGCGGAGTTGATGGCGGAGGAGCATCGCTTCAATGCTGGTGGTCTTTGCTTCTTCCAGCATGCTGACGTTTGTCCGCTTGTCTTCCCAAGAGATTTGCAGGATTTTCCGGAGGCAGCGCTGATGGAATCGTTCCAGGAGTTGCATGTGACGTCTGTAGACAGTCCACGTATAGCAGGGTTGGGAAGACAATAGCTTTATAGACAAGTACCTTGGTATCCCTACGGATGTCCCGGTACTCAAACAGTCTGCTTCATTTGGAAAAAGGCTGCACTCACAGAGCTCAGGCAGTGTTGTTTTTCGGTGTCAGTGTTGACATCTGTAGACAGTCCACGTTTCGCAGGCATGGAGCAGGGTTGGGAGGATAGTTTTATAGACAAGCACTTTGGTATCCCTACGGATGTCCCGGTCCTCAAACACTCTCTGCTTCATTTGGGAAAATGCTGCACTCGCAGAGCTCAGGCGGTGTTGTATTTTGGTGTCAATGTTGACTTTGGTGGAGAGGTGGCTGCCAAGGGAGCGGAAAGGGTCCACATTTTCTAATGTTACACCATTAAGCTGTATCGCTGGCATATTTCACTATCGAAGAGCTCACACTGTTGGGAAGATCCTCCTTATATTCAGATGGAACCTCTTTCCCTGTGGTTTGAATCCGATGCTCCATATATAATTTGGCCCCATCTATAATGCAGGTTGAAACAACATTGCATGGTCAGTGTAGACCCGTATACTGCAGTTTAACGGCATGATGAGTCCAGGAGGTGAAGGTTTTCCCCTTGACATTAAGTCCAGTCGTGTTGTTTTTCCTCAATGCAACTCTCACCTGGAATGGAGACATCAATAATAATCCAAACTTTTTTCTTTTCCACAATCGTGATGTCTGGTGTATTGTGTTCCAAAACTTTGTCAGTCTGGATTCGAAAGTCCCGCTTTGGTGTTGTTGTTGTTGTTAGCCCCCAATTTTGCCCCCAGCAAATAGTGGAGAATCAGGGGGATGTGATTGCCATGCCTTTGGACAACTTTGCACAGCATCGCCTTCAATCTGGAGGGAACATTTCCGGTACGATTCTTAGCACAACAGTGACACCTGCTGCCTCTCCACCAAAGAGCCATTTGGACTGCCAAAGCTTCCCAGCAATAGGATGCTTTTTAACATCTACATGAAACTGTTGGAAGAGGTCATCCGGAGTTTTGGAGTTGGGTGCCACCTCTATGCAGATGACACGCAACTCTACTACTCTTTTCCACCCAAGTCCAAGGAAGCCCCTCGAGTGCTGGACGAGTGCCTGGCCGCTGTGTCCATCTGGATCAGGAGGAACAAGCTGAAAATCAATCCCAACAAGACAGAGGTCCTCCTGGTCGATCGTAAACTGGATTGGGGTATAGAGTAGCAACCTGTGTTGGACGGAGTTACACTCCCCCTGAAGCCACAGGTCTGCAGTCTGGACTCATCACTTACACTTATGTCAGTGGTGGCCGGGAGGGCCTTTGCTCAACTAAGACTCGTGTGCCAACTGTGACCGTACCTCGTGAAGGTGGATCTGGCCAGGGTGGTCCATGCCTTAGTCACCTCCAGGTTGGACTACTGTAATGCGCTCTACGTGGGACTGCCCTTGAAGATGGCCCGGAAATTCTAGATGGTCCAACGGGCAGCGGCCAGGATGTTAACCGGGGCTCCTTACAGAGAGAGGTCAACCCTCCTGTTCAAGGAACTCCACTGGCTGCCGTTCATTTTCCGGACCCAATTCAAGGTGCAGGTTCTCACCTACAAAGCCCTGAACAGTTTGGGACCCGCCTACCTGCGTGGCCATCATTTCTGTGTACGAACCCACGCGATCTCTTCAATCATCTGGAGAGGCCCTGCTCACGCTCCCGCCTGCATCGCAAACATGATTGGTGGGGACGAGGGAGAGAGCTTTCTCCGTGGTGGCCCCTCGACTCTGGAACTCACTCCCTAAGGACATCAGGCAGGCCCCAACCTTGGCAGTCTTTAGGAGGAGCTTGAAGACGTGGTTGTTCCAGTGTGCCTTCCCAGAATAATGATCTCATAGCACTTTGTCCTCCATATTGTTTTAGGTCTGCTTGTATGTTTCCACAAACACCCAATCACTTTTTTGCTCATGTCCAGCATTATTTTTAATTTTAATTACATTTGGCCTACCCATAGATTTTAAAGCGTGTTGTTCTACTGTTAATACTTATGCTATTGCTTACTGTCCTATTGATAATGGTTAGGTTATTGTTTTATTGTCTTGTTTGATTCTAATTGCTTGTATTGTTGTTGTTGCTTGTATTGTTGTGTTGTAGGCTCGGCCTCATGTAAGCCGCACCGAGTCCCTTGGGGAGATGGTAGCGGGGTATAAATAAATTATTATTATTATTAGGATTCAGAGATGGGGAATTCTTCCAAGTGTACCAAGCACAAGAGTCATGGTTCTGAACAGATTACTAACAGGAGCAACGCTCAGGGAGCATACAACTCCCTTGTTGCGCCAGCTCCACTGTCTGCCAGTCTGCTACCGGGCACAATTCAAAGTGCTGGCATTGGCCTATAAAGCCCTAAACGGTTTTGGCTCAACTTACCTGTCCGAACGCATCTCCCCTTATGAACCTGCTAGGACTTTAAGATAATGCGGGGAGGCCCTGCTCTCGATCCCGCCTTCATCACAAGTACGGCTGTCGGGAATGAGAGACAGGGCCTTCTCAATGGTGGCCCCTCGGCTATGGAACCCCCTTCCCAGGGACATTAGATCGGAAAAGAGTCAAGACCTGGCTGTTCAAGCAAGTGTTTGAAAATGCAAAAGTGTAAAAGACATAGGAACTTGGAATGACTGTGAGGTGAGGTGGATCTGGAATTGGTTAAGTGGACGAACCCAGAGGGTGATTCTCCCCAAGGCTTCCGCAGGGTTCCATCCTGGGCCCAGTCCTGCTCAGGATCTTCATTCATGACTTAGATGAAGGGCGAGAAGGCAGGATCATCAAGTTTCCAGACAACACCACATTGGGAGGGATAGCCAAGACTCCAGAGGACAGGAGCAGGATTCAAAACGATCTTGACAGATTAGAGAGATGAATGGTCAAAACTAACAAAATGAAGTTCAAGAGGGACAAATGCAAGAGACTCCACTTAGGCAGGAAAAACGAAATGCAAAGAGACAGAATGGGGGACGAGGAGGCCTGGCTCGAGAGCAGGACGTGTGAAAACGATTTTGGAGTCCTCGTGGGGAGGAAGGGGAACATGAGCCAGGAATGTGACGTGGCAGCAAAAAAAGCCAATGGGATGTTGGCCTGCATCAAGTGGAGCCTAGTGTCTAGATCCAGGGAAGTCCTGCTCCCCATGCTCTCTTCCGCTTTGGTTAGACCACGTTACCTGGAATATTGTGTCCAATTCTGGGCACCACAATTCAAGAGAGATGTCGGCAAGCTGGAATGTGTCCAGAGGAGGGCGACTAAAATGATCAAGGGTCTGGAGAACAAGCCCTATGAGGAGCGGCTTAAGGAGCTGCTGGGCATGTTTAGCCTGCAGAAGAGAAGGCTGAGAGGAGATAGGATAGCCATGTTTAAATATGTGAGAGGAAGCCACAGGGAGGAGGAGGGAGCAAGCTTGTTTTCTGCTTCCCTGGAGACTCGGACGCAATGGAGGAATGGCTTCAAACTACAAGAGAGGAGATTCCATCCATGCTCTTGTTACGTCCCGGATAGATTACTGCAACGCACTCTACGTGGGGTTGCCTTTGAAGACTGTTCGGAAACTTCAATTAGTCCAGCGGGAGGCAGCCAGATTACTCACTGGAGCGTCATACAGGGAGCATACCACCCCCCCGTTGCGTCAGCTCCACTGGTTGCCGATCCAGTTCTGAGCACAATTCAAAGTGCTGGTTTTGACCTACAAAACCCTATACGGCTCCAGCCCAGCATACCTGTCCGAAGGTATCTCCTTCCACATCCCACCACAGAGTTTAAGATCTTCTGGGGAGGCCCTGCTCTCAGCCCCACCTTTATCACAAGTGAGACTGGCGGGGATGAGGGACAGGGCCTTCTCGGTGGTGGCCCCTCGCCTGTGGAATGCGCTCCCCGGGGAAATTAGGTCATCAACATCCCTCCTCTCCTTCAGAAGGAAGTTAAAAACCTGGATATGGGAGCAGGCCTTTGGGTAAGCTGGCAAATGGATAAAAGACAATGACAACCAGAGTAGGAAAGGACAATGACGATGCTGGATGGATTATGGATTTATGAATTGACGAACACTGACCACAAGATGATTTTATTGCTGCTGTTGTTTTAATTTGACTGTTTTAATTAGTTATAACTGTCATCATTATTTTGTAAATTGTATATTGTATTTTGTGAATTGTTGGGCATCGAATTGTGCCTTTTGTAAGCCGCCCTGAGTCCCCCCGAGGGGGTTGAGAAGGGCGGGGTAGAAGCACTCCAAATAAATAAATAAATAAACATGAGGAAGAACTTCCTGACTGTGAGAGTCGTTCAGCAGTGGAACTCTCTGCCCCAGAGTGAGGTGGAGGCTCCTTCTTTGGAGGCTTTGAAACAGAGGCTGAATGGCCATCTGTCGGGGGTGATTTGAATGCAATATTCCTGCTTCTTGGCAGAATGGGGTTGGACTGGATGATGGCCCACCAGGTCTCTTCCCACTCTAGGATTCTATCATTCTATCCCACAGGAATGAGTGACAATAGAGGCTTCTTCAAAAGTTGAATAGAGAAAAGATTTATTTATAAGAACAACAAACAACAGACTTCTTCTTGTAAGAATCACAAAAGCTTAACTTGTTACTAATGTACAGTAATGGTTTCTTAAAAAGAGTTCCTTGTCTTGGTGACAAACAAAATTCCTCACTCTTCTTCAACGAAAATAGCAATGAGTCCCAGACTAACCTAGCTCAGGCTGTCTTCAGAGTCCTTTACAGCTAATTTACTCCACCTAGAGAGCCAATCCCCTTGTGTTGTTGACCACAAGGAATCAGGAGGTGACTTGACCCTTCTGGCCAATTATGCAGTATCAGGGTTTACAATGTATTGCAATGTAATACAGCTGAGTCATGCACTGCTAATAGGCTTCTATTGGAAATGCTGAGTTATGCATTAACTAGATATAGAACTTCATTTGGGGAATGTGTTCTGGCCTAGTCCAGGTGATTGTGAATGATGCAATCCTGGGTTTGAGTTAAGTCAATGGGTTGGGAACCAATCAGAGATTGCGATGTGTAAATGAATTGTATATAAGGAAGTCGTGTACAGTGTATTCTCTCTCCTTGTGCTGTGATGTTGTTCATCGAAGGCTATATGTAATTAAAAGAACCTGTCTGCTAAGACAAGATATAACTGTATGCTGTGGTAAGTTTGGAATATCATCTAGACTGGGGGAAAGACAATGGTAGCCAGATTTTGTTCATTTTCATGGTTTCCTGACGTTTCGCCTGCATCTATGGCAAGCATCCTCAGAGGTAGGGAGGTCTGTGAATCTGGCTACCAGTATTAAAAAAAAATTAGAATTTGTGTTCATTTTTCAGATTGTGTTCATTTTCATGGTTTCCTCCTTTCTGTTGAAATTGTCCACATGCTTCTTGTGTTTTTCAATGGCTTCTCTGTGTCGTCTGACATGGAGGTTGTGAGAGTGGTCCAGCATTTCTGTGTTCTCAAATAAGCACAACAATAGAGAGGAAACAAACAAGGACATCTAATCACCTCTCAACAAAAGTTTGCTCCAGGCACTGCCAGGCCATCAAATGCTAATCAAGGTGGTCAGTTGAAACATTCACACCTAGCTCCAGCAGACAAGAGTCCTTTGTCCCAAAAATCTCAAAAAATACAACAGCACAACAACAGAGAGGAAACAAACAAGGATATCCAATCACCTCTCAACAAAAGATTGCCCCAGGTACTTCCAGGCTATCAAATGCTAATCAAGGTGGTCAATTGAAACATTCACACCTAGCTCCAGCAGACAAGAGTCCTTTGTCCCAAAAAACTCTAAAATTACAACAGCACAACAACAGAGAGGAAACAAACAAGGATATCCAATCACGTCTCAACAAAAGATTGCTCCAGGTACTTCCAGGCTATCAAATGCTAATCAAGGTGGTCAATTGAAACATTCACACCTAGCTCCAGCAGACAAGAGTCCTTTGTCCCATCCTGGTCATTCCACAGATATATAAACCCTTTTTTCCTAGTTCCAACAGACCTCACTCCCTCTGAGGATGCTTGCCATAGATGCAGGCGAAACGTCAGGAGATAATGCCTCTAGACCATGGCCATATAGTCCGAAAAAACCTACAACAAGGACATCCAATCACCTCTCAACAAAAGATTGCTCCAGGCACTGCCAGGCCATTGTATGCTAATCAAGGTGGTCAGTTGAAACATTCACACCTAGCTCCAGCAGACAAGAGTCCTTTGTCCCACCCTGGTCATTCCACAGATATATAAACCCTTTTTCCTACTTCCAACAGACCTCCCAACCTCTGAGGATGCTTGCCATAGATGCAGGCGAAACGTCAGGAGAGAATGCCTCTAGACCATGGCCATATAGCTCGAAAAAACCTACAACAACCCACTTCTTCTTCCTTCAGTTCCCAAATCCCAACTCCTCTCCTCTCTCAGAAGCGGACACTTTTCCCCTCCCAAGACTTGGCTCCTCCCATCTGCTCTAGCCAATCCCAGGAGACCTCTAGCTCCTCCCTCTTCTAACTTTCCACTCTCAAGATGTCTGGCCTACACTCCCAACATGGAGGTTTGCCCTACTGTTATTCCAGGCTTCTCCTTCGGCCTACTAAGTAAGAGTCATTACAGCTAACAATCAAATAAGGCCTTCCATATCCTTCCGTCGGATAAGACGGGATGTTGGATAAGCGAAGGTCGGTGAAACGAGACTCTACCGCAATTGAGTCCCTCCCCAGGTGTTTAGGCCTACAACTCCCAGAATTCCCAGCCAGTTTACCAACCGTTAGGATTTCTGGGAGTTGGAGGCCCAAACACCTGGGGAGTGACCCACAGGTGGAGAACCACGATGTTGCATCGCTCTACATTAAAGAAAACTTTCGGTGAATTGCAAAACCCAGATACCAATTAAGGAAAGATATCGTTGTAATGAGTTGCTGTGAGTTTTCTGGGCCATATTTTGGAAGCATTCTCTCCTGACATTTCGCCCAGATCTATGGCAAGCATCCTCAGAGATTGTGAAGTCTGTTGGAAACTAGGCAAGTGGGGTTTAGGTATCTGTGGAATGATGTCCAGGGTGGGAGAAAGTACCCTTGTCTGCTTGATGCAAGTGGGAATGTTGCAATGGGTTACCAGGCAGGAAGCAGCCAGGCTTTGAAGCTGAAAGGCCATTCACTGCTAATCAAGTTGGCCAATTGCAATGGTCACACTTGTCTCAAGCAGACAAAGGTTATAGTTGTCCCTCTGTGTCCATGGATACTCCATCCATGGATTCAATAGCCCTTTATAGGCAACCATGAGGCTCAAGTGGCAACTCCAACACACCTCACAACCTCTGAGGAGGCCTGCCATAGATGTGGGTGAAATGTCATGAGATAATGCTTCTGGTACATGGCCAGACAGCCCGGAAAACTCGCAGACAGATATATAAACTCCACTTGCCTAGTTTCCAACAGATCTCACAACCCCTGAGGATGCCTGCCATAGATGTGGGTGAAACATCAGGAGAGAATGCTTCTGGAACATGGCCGGACAGACCGGAAAATTCACAGGCAAATATATAAACTCAATTTGCCTAATTTCCAACAGACCTCACAACCTCTGAGGATGTGTGGGTGAAATGTCAGGAGAGAATGCTTCTGGAACATGGCCAGACAGCCTGAAAAACTCACCGACAAATATATAAACACCCTTTTGCCTAGTTTCCAACAGACCTTACAACCTCTGAGGATGCCTGCCATGGATGTGGGTGAAACGTCAGGAGAGAATGCTTCTGGAACATGGCAAACCAGTGATTTCAGCCATCAAAGCATTCAACAAAAAATACAATTTCCCTGAAAATAAGACAGTGTCTTATATTAATTTTTGCTCCCAAAGATGCGCTAGGTCTTATTTCCAGGGGATGCCTTATTTTTCCTTATTCACTCTTAAAAATGAGCATTTGTGACCTGCTGACCAGTAGTTGCTTGCTGACCAGTCGTTGCCTGGCCACACTGGTGGCCTGACTCACACCAAGGCCACCAAAACCAGGGCTGTAGAGAGACGGGAGAAGATTCTTGGTGATTCTTGGAAGTCTTCGGGGCGTGGAGAACTCGGCCAAGCTCGGCCTCGGAGAACGGTCCCTCGGTCCTCCTGCGGCCCAACTCAGAGGTCAAGGATGTCGTTGAGAAGAAAGAAAGAGGCGCTCACTGGAAAAGGAAAGGAACCAGAGTCAGAGATTCCATGCCAATCACGTCAAGCAACAGTCCACATCACAACTTGGAATCCAGAATGCTTCTTGGCTCTTCTAAACCAACAGGATGAGCCCGGGACTTCATCCCACGCGATAAGTAAAGTGCTGGGATCATCGTTTTTGGATTGGAAACTAAACGGGTGTTTTTCCTTCCCCGTCACATGCATTTCCTCGCTCCGCTTCCTTTTCAAACAAACACTATGGAGACACTATGCTCCTACAAATGGGATGTTGGCCTGCATCCAGAGGAGCCTCGTGTCCAGATCCAGGGAAGTCATGCTCCCCATGCTCTATTCTGCTTTGATTAGACCACACAACCTGGAATATTGTGTGCAATTCTGGGCACCACAATTCAAGAGAGATGTTGACAAGCTGAAATGTGTCCAGAGGAAGAGGGAGACTCAAAGGATCAAGGGTCTGGAGAACAAGCCCTATGAAGAGCGGCTTAAGGAGCTGGGCATGTTTAGCCTGGAGAAGAGAAGGATGAGATATGATAGCCATGTATAAATGTGAGAGAAAGCCACAGGGAGGAGGGAGCAGATCAAGGGTCTGGAGAACAAGCCCTATGAGGAGCGGCTTAAGGAGCTGGGCATGTTTAGCCTGAAGAAGAGAAGGCTGAGATATGATAGCCGTGTATAAATATGTGAGAGGAAGCCACAGGGAGGAGGGAGCAGATCAAGAGTCTGGAGAACAAGCCCTATGAGGAGTGGCTTAAGGAGCTGGGCATGTTTAGCCTGAAGAAGAGAAGGCTGAGAGGAGATATGATAGCCATGTATAAATATGTGAGAGGAAGCCACAGGGAGGAGGAGGGAGCAAGCTTGTTTTCTGCTTCCTTGGAGACTAGGACGCAAAGGAACAATGGCTTCAAACTACAAGAGAGGAGATTCCATCTGAACATGAGGAAGAACTTCCTGACTGGGAGAGCCGTTCAGCAGTGGAACTCTCTGCCCCGGAGGGAGTGTGGTGGAGGCCCCTTCTTTGGAAGCTTTGGAACAGAGGCTGGATGGCCATCTGTCAGGGGTGATTTGAATGCAATATTCCTGCTTCTTGGCAGAATGGGGTTGGACTGGATGATGGCCCAGGAGGACTCTGCCAACTCTTCGATTCTATGAATCATTGAGAGGAATGGGACACGGAACAATGGCTTCAAACTACAAGAGAGGAGATTCCATCTGAACACGAGGAAGAACTTCCTGACTGGGAGAGCCATTCAGCAGTGGAACTCTCTGCCTACCCCGGAGTGTGGTGGAGGCTCCTTCTTTGGAAGCTGGGTGGCCATCTGTCAGGGGTGCTTTGAATGCAATATTCCTGCTTCTTGGCAGGATGGGGTTGGACTAGATGACCCATGAGGTCTCTTCCAATTCTATGATTCTAGATGGCCTTCCAACTCTGTTACTGTTGTTGTTAATAATATTATGGCTGGTTGGCCATCTGCCAGGGATGCTTTGATTGTGCTTTTCCTGTATGAAGCAAGAATGAAGAGGGTTGGACTAGATGCCCTTTAGAGCTCCCTTCCACTTCTATTATTATTGTTATTATTAAGCCTGGATGGCCATCTGTCAGGAGTGTTTTGTCTGTGCTTTTCCTGCACAATGAAGGGGAAAATAAAGCAATGAGAAAGTGTTGGTTTCTAATATAGGTAATGCCTTTCTGCTTGTGGGTAAATAGTATTCCTTGCTGTTTCTTTGTGAGTGTTGATGTGGAGAGTGTCTGGTTTGCCTACTCTGGAACATGCAACGTATCCTTGTCCTTCTTTAGGGGTCTCTTTCAAATCTATGATACTATATTTGTGTGTGTGTGAATCATACCTATCTCTCTATCTCTCTATCTCTCTACCTATCTATCTCTCTACCTATCTACCTATCTATCTATCTATCTTTCTATATCTATGGCTGGATGGCTCTTTGTCAGGAGGGCTTTGATTATGTTTTCTTGCCATGGTGAAGAACGGAGTTGGACTGGATGGCCTTGAGTATTTTCTGTTGGTCCTGGGGGTTCTCCGTGGGAAGTTTGCCCCAATTCCATCATTGGTGGGGTTCAGAATGCTCTTTGATTGTAGGTGAACTATAAATCCCAGTAACTACAACTCCCAAATGTCAAGGTCCATTCCATTCCCCCCCCCCCCCAAACTCCATCTGTGTTCATGTTTGGGCAGCCACTTACGGACCCACCACCAGGACACCGCACTTGGGGGACAATCTGACTCGGACAACGAGGGATCACCGAAGTCAGTCGGGCCCTTGGTGGGACTAGAGTGACTCTGTCTCAACGGCAACAAAACCACAACTGAGGCACTCACCATGAAGCCATCTTCTGATTCCTCGGAGCTGCTGATCATGATGCTGGCGGGCTCTGCAAGCGGAGGAAGGACAGTCAGCACCACAAGCAACCACACACACAACAAGGAGATGGTTGGCAAAAGCAGTGCGTTGGGTCCAGGAAGACTCCAATTCCCTGGTTCATTGGGCTTTTCCGTTTGGACTCAACTCACATCTTGTTTAGTGCTGTTATTTTGTACTGCTCTGTATTGGTAGAATTCAGAAGGCTCTTTGATTGTAGGTAAACTATAAATCCCAGCAAGTACAGCTCCCAAATGTCACCGTCTATTTCCCACCAGTGTTCACATTTGGGCATATTGAGTACTCATGCCAAGTTTGGTCCAGATCCATCATTGTTTGAGTCCACAGTGCTCTCTGGATGTAGGTGAACTACAACTCCCAAACTCAAGGTCAACGCCCACCAAACCCTTCCAGTATTTTCTGTTGGCCGTGGGAGTTCTGTGTGGCCAAGTTTGGTCCAATTCCATTGTTGGTTGAGTTCACAATGCTCTTTGATTGTATGTGAACTATAAATCCCAGTACCTACATCTCCCAAATGTCAAGGTCTATTTTCCCCAAACTCCACCAGTGTTCACATTTGGGCATATTGAGTACTCCTGCCAAGTTTGGTTTGAGTCCGCAGTGCTTTCTGGATGGAGGTGAACTAAAATTCCCAAACTCAAGGTCAATGCCCATCGAACAATTCCAGTATTTTCTGTTGGTCATAGGAGTTCTGTGTGGCCAAGTTTGGTGCAATTCTATTATTGGTGGAGTTCAGAATGCTCTTTGATTGTAGATGAACTATAAATCCCAGCAACACCAGGCGTGGGCAAACTTGGGCCCTCCAGGTGTTTTGGACTTCAGCTCCCATACTTCCTAACAGCCGGTAGGCTGTTAGGAAGTATGGGAGCTGAAGTCCAAAACACCTGGAGGGCCCAAGTTTGCCCAGGCTTGGTGTACCTGTATCCCTGTTTGGACGTCCTCAAGACCTCCCTCTTGAAGACCCCACCCATGTCTCCGTTGCCTACCTTCGTCGCCATCCCCGTGTGAAGAGTTCTCCACCATCTCCACGGAATGGACGTCTTCTCTCCGCTCTTTCTTCGGGGTGGAGCTTTGAGGAGGAGGAGGAGGAGGAGGCCGCGCGCTCCGAGGGACCTCCTGGACGTACCTGCTGGAGGTCTCCCCAGCCTCACCTTCACCATCCTCCAGCTTCAGAGCCTTGGCAGAGGCTTGCACGCTCTTCTCGCTGTGGTTGAGATTGCGCTTCAGCGGGGACGTGATGGACGGGACCTGCAGCGCAAGAGGAGAACGCTGGTGTCAGAATCATCACTTCCTTGTCAGGTGTGGAAGACAGGTGTGTCACAGGAAGACAGGTGTGACCAATGGAAAGATTTAGTGAGACCTCCTTAGGAGGACAACAGACAAAATCCTTCTACTCCACCATTTGTGGTTACGACGTTTGTGGATTTGATTAATCTATAGAAGCATTCTCTCCTGATGTTTCGCCCACATCTATGGCAGGCATCCTCAAAGGTCGTGAGGTCTGTTGGAAACTAAGATAGTGGGGTTTATATACGAGGGTTGAAGGAAAAGTAATGCCTCCACCTTCGCTACTCAACAGATGGTAGTACTAGTATGTGGCAGGTACTGGCTTGTTCAGTAGACTCTCCTCTACAGTTCCATTTTGGCGAGAAGCCTTAGCATTAAACGGTTGTGTTGTTAAAGTGCGAAGTATGGAACCCTGCACAGAAGGTCGGTCAATGTGACTGTAGAGGAGAGTCTACTGAACAAGCTAGTATGCGGCAGGTACTGGCTCGTTCAGTAGACTCTCCTCTACAGTTCCATTTTGGCGAGAAGCCTTAGCATTAAACGGTTGTGTTGTTAAAGTGCGAAGTATGGAACCCTGCACAGAAGGTCGGTCAATGTGACTGTAGAGGAGAGTCTACTGAACAAGCTAGTATGCGGCAGGTACTGGCTCGTTCAGTAGACTCTCCTCTACAGTTCCATTTTGGCGAGAAGCCTTAGCATTAAACGGTTGTGTTGTTAAAGTGCGAAGTATGGAACCCTGCACAGAAGGTCGGTCAATGTGACTGTAGAGGAGAGTCTACTGAACAAGCTAGTATGCGGCAGGTACTGGCTCGTTCAGTAGACTCTCCTCTACAGTTCCATTTTGGCGAGAAGCCTTAGCATTAAACGGTTGTGTTGTTAAAGTGCGAAGTATGGAACCCTGCACAGAAGGTCGGTCAATGTGACTGTAGAGGAGAGTCTACTGAACAAGCTAGTATGCGGCAGGTACTGGCTCGTTCAGTAGACTCTCCTCTACAGTTCCATTTTGGCGAGAAGCCTTAGCATTAAACGGTTGTGTTGTTAAAGTGCGAAGTATGGAACCCTGCACAGAAGGTCGGTCAATGTGACTGTAGAGGAGAGTCTACTGAACAAGCTAGTATGCGGCAGGTACTGGCTTGTTCAGTAGACTCTCATCTACAGTTCCATTTGGGCAAGAAGTCTTAGCATTGAACAGTTGTGTTGTTAAAGTGCAAAGCATGGAACCCTGCGCAGATGGTCAGTCAATGTGACTTAAGCAACGTATGCGGCAGGTACTGGCTTGTTCAGTAGACTCTCCTCCACAATTCCTAGAGTGTGTTTCTCCCCTTGGCCAGTTCAGTTCAGACTGAAACCCAGAGTAGAATAATTTTAACTTAATGATAAACCCTTCCAGCTCTAGAAAGGAGAGCCCTGAAAACACGGAGGGGTCAAGGGAGCGTCGTGAGAAGGTCCTGCAGCAAACTTACCAATCCATGGAGCGTCTTGGCAAGGCTGATGGTGTACATGGGCGTGACCATCTTCATCCCCTGAGGCCGCCCTGCCGGGTTCTCCTCCTGAGTTGGAAAACAAGCAAGAGAAACACAAATCGGAGAGCGCCAATGCCAGGAAGGAGGCAGTTGACCTGAATGCAAAACTAATATACTTGGAAATAATCTCATGCACATATTCTTACATACAGGGTCTATACCCTAAAATACAAACATTTTGACCATCTTGTTTCATAGAATCCTAGAATCCTAGAGTTGGAAGAGTCCTCCTGGGCCATCATCCAGCCCAACCCCATTCTGCCAAGAAGCAGGAATATTGCATTCAAATCACCCCCGACAGATGGCCATCCAGCCTCTGTTTAAAAGCTTCCAAAGGAGCCTCCACCACACTCCGGAGCAGAGAGTTCCACTGCTGAACGGCTCTCACAGTCAGGAAGCTCTTCCTCATGTTCAGATGGAATCTCCTTTCATACAATCCTAGAATCCTAGAGTTGGAAGAGACCTCCTGGGCCATCCTCCAGTCCAACCCCATTCTGCCAAGAAGCAGGAATATTGCATTCAAATCACCCCTGACAGATGGCCATCCAGCCTCTGTTTCAAAGCTTCCAAAGAAGGAGCCTCCACCACACTCCGGGGCAGAGAGTTCCACTGCTGAACGACTCTCACAGTCAGAAAGTTCTTTCTCATGTTCAGATAGAATACCCTTTCTTGTAGTTTGAAGCCATGGTTCCCTTGCGTCCTAGTCTCCAGGGAAGCAGAAAGGAAGCTTGCTCCCTCCTCCTCCCTGTGGCTTCCTCTCACATATTTATTACACATGGCTATCATATCTCCTCTCAACCTTCTCTTCTTCAGGCTAAACATGCCCAGCTCCTTAAGCCACTCCTCATAGGGCTTGTTCTCCAGACCCTTGATCTGCTCCCTCCTCCCTGTGGCTTCCTCTCACATATTTATACATGGCTCTCATGTCTCCTCTGAGCCTTCTCTTCTTCAGGCTAAACATGCCCAGCTCCTTAAGCCACTCCTCATAGGGCTTGTTCTCCAGACCCTTGATCTGCTCCCTCCTCCCTGTGGCTTCCTCTCACATATTTATACATGGCTATCATGTCTCCTCTCAGCCTTCTCTTCTTCAGGCTAAACATGCCCAGCTCCTTAAGCCGCTCCTCATAGGGCTTGTTCTCCAGACCCTTGATCATGTTAGTCGCCCTCCTCTGGACACATTCCAGCTTAGAGTCAACATCTCTCTTGAATTGTGTTGCCCAGAATTGGACACAATATTCCAGGTAAAGTGGTCTAACCAAGGCGGAAGAGAGCATGGGGATCAGGACCTCCCTAGACCTAGACACTAGGCTGCTATTGACACAGGACAACATCCCATTGGCTTTTTTTTGCTGCCGCATCCCATTCCTGGCTCATGTTCCCCTTCCTCCCCACGAGGACTCCAAGGTCTTTTCCCCACGTCCTGCTCTCGAGCCAGACCTCATTGTCCCCTATTCTGTCTCTTTGCATTTCGTTTTTCCTGCCAAAGTGGAGTCTCTTGCATTTGTCCCTGTTGAACTTCATTGTGTGAGTTTTGGCCATTCATCTCTATCATCTGTGAAGATCCCTTTGAATCCTGCTCCTGTCCTCTGGAGTCTTGCCTCTCCCTTCCAGTTTGGTGTCGTCTGCAAACGTGATGACCCTGCCTTCTGGCCCTTCATCTAGTCATTAATAAAGATCCTGATCAGGACCGGGCCCAGGACGGAACCCTGCTTGTGGCCCTCCACTTGTCCCTTCTTTCCAGGATGAAGAGGAGGAAGACTTGGGGAGAATCACCCTCTGGGTTCGTCCATTCAACCAATCCCAGATCCACTTCACCGTAGTTTTGCCTCGCCCACCTTGGACTCGTTTCCTTGCCAGAAGGTCAGGGGGGACCTTGTCGAAGGCTTTGCCTAAGAAGACCCTACGGAATGTATGGGGTTGCCCTAAGTCGACCCTAAAAGGAACACACACACACAATAAGGAGCAAGCTTTGTGGCTCCCCAACAAGGGATGCCCCTCAGAGGAAGGGACACGGAGCAAAGCTACCGCCACTCGTCACTCACCGAATTGACCACCGGAAGAGTCGGGAGATAAGCAGGCTCTGTGCAACCAACTCCATCTGCAAGAAGGAAAGAGGGTGAGACTTGTTCTTTGTTCCAATGAGACTTGTGTTGAGTCTACAATGCCACATCTTGCTTTGTTTGTTTTTTTGTCTCCTAAGGGTCGCCATGCCCATGGATCCACTCCCCATAGGTGTGGGTGTTAGACTCAAAATTCTTGTCATGCAAGTTGCTTTGAGAAAAGCGGGCTATAAATAAACATAATAAACATAATAATAATAATAATAGCATTGCTTTTACATGATACACAGGATTCTACCAATCTGTAAAATAATCTATCAATATGTTGTTAACAACCTAATAAATAAACAACATTCACCCCTAGCTCCAGCAGACAAGAGTCCTTTGTCCCTCCCTGGCCATTCCACAGATACATAAACCTGCTTTCCTAGTTCCAACAAACCTCACAACCTCTGAGGATGCTTGCCATAGATGCAGGCGAAACGTCAGGAGAAAATGCCTCTAGACCATGGCCATATAGCCCGAAAAAACAACAACAACCCACACATAGGAAGTAGTTGTGTTGTGGTTAAGCCAAAGGTTGTGGTTAAGTGCAGAGTCTGCAGGTACAAGAAGGTACTTTCCATCAAAAGGTCAAGGGAGAGGGGCTAGAAAGAGACCTCACTACCTCTGAGGATGCTTGCCAGAGATGCAGGTGAAACGTCAGGAGAGAATGCCTCTAGAACATGGCCATATAGCCTGAAAAAACCTACAACAACCCACACATAGGAAGTAGTTGTGTTGTGGTTAAGCCAAAGGTTGTGGTTAAGCACAGAGTCTGCAGGTACAAGAAGGTACTTTCCATCAAAAGGTCAAGGGAGAGGGGCAAGAAAGAGACCTCACGACCTCTGAGGATGCTTGCCATAGATGCAGGCGAAACATCAGGAGAAAATGCCTCTAGAACATGGCCATATAGCCCGGAAAAACCTACAACAACCCAATAAACAACCTAGTTTGTGTCAGCCACAAAAACAAAGTTTCTGGAGTATAACAAGTGCTTTCAAAGTAAGTACCATGCAATTAAACAGGAAATAACACTTTCCAACCAGGAACAGACCATTTTCCCAATGTTTCGATGCCAACTCAACGGCAACGAGCAACCTCCGTGGCATTGCCCACCAACCCACAATCCGGAGAAGACGCAACCGAGGGAAATAGACCTGCTTACCCTCCTCTCCTTTGACTCTCCTGCAGAGAA
Source organism: Anolis sagrei (assembly GCF_037176765.1). Lineage (NCBI taxonomy): Eukaryota > Metazoa > Chordata > Lepidosauria > Squamata > Anolidae > Anolis > Anolis sagrei. The sequence continues at coordinate 475,853 of NC_090029.1, forward strand.
GCCGGAGCTCGCTCTTGACGTCTGCAAAGTTCTCCATCTGGGCCTGGAACCCCACGGCCGGCACGGCCACCCCGCGGAGGTCCTCCAAAGACTCCTGGATGAAGGGGTGCAGGTCCATCACCTCTTGGTCCGACGCGAAGGCGTTCATCTTCTCCACCAACTGCTCGCTGGTCTCCATCCTCTGGACCACGCTCTCCGCGCTCTGCAGCTTCCTCTCGACGTCCTCGCGCTCTTGGCGGAGCCTCCTCTCCACCTTCTCCAGGAGTTCCTCCCCCTTCGCCTGGACCCAGTCCGTCATCTCTTTCACCTGGGCTTGGATCTGCTCTCGGGTGGCGTTGCGCACCTTCTCCATCTCCCGCAGCCTCTCGTGGATGGACTGGCAGGTCTCCTCGAAGCTCTTCTTCTTCTCCGACAGCAGCTCCTTCATCCGGGCCAGGTCTTCCTTCCGGTTCTCGATCTCAGTCCGGATGTCGCAGTACATCTTGGCGCCGTAGTGTTCGCTGTCCAGAATGGCGCAGGAGCAGCAGAAAGGCTTGCGGCATCCTCGGCAATAGAGGCTGTCAAGGCACAAGCAGAGTGGCATGAGGACCAGAAAGAGGACCTTTCGTATCTGACCTCTCCCAGAATCCGAACACCATTGTTGGGCTATATGGCCATGTTCTAGAGGCATTCTCTCCTGACGTTTCGCCTGCATCCATGGCAAGCACACTCAGAGGTAGTGAGGTCTGTTGGAACTAGGAAAATGGGTTTATATATCTGTGGAATGATGTCCAGGGTGGGACAAAGGACTCTTGCCTGCTGGAGCTAGGTGTGAATGTTTCAACTGACCACCTTGATTAGCATATTATGGCCTGGCAGTACCTGGAGCAAACTTTTGTTGAGAGGTGATCAGATGTCCTTGTTAAAATTACAACAGCACAACAACAGAGAGGAAACAAACAAGGACATCTAATCACCTCTCAACAAAAGTTTGACAACAAATTTCAACTTCAAAACAACAACAACCACCTGTTGCTAACCCAATATATTTTTGTAGCGGCATGCCTTGATCCTGGACAGTTTAAAGACATGGTTCTTCAGTTTAACAACTGAGGTACCTGTGTGCCATGACATGAATGCTTATGGATATCACTTGTTCAAAGGGTTGCTTTTCTTGACTAGAGGTTTTCAAAAGGTGGTCTCCCATGTTCATGGGGGGATTCACATGTGCCAAACAGATGTGACAACATTTTGACCTTTTCAATAAGGCGGTGGTGCAGTTATTTCCAACAGCTTATGGGATTTCCAATAGACTGCAGTAGGAATGTAGTCTGGCACCACGTTGACTGCCACGGCCCAATTTTATGGAATTGTAGGAGTTATAATGTTGACCGCGCCCTTACCTTACGAGCTGGTCGCTATGGGCGGGGTCCGAGCAGAAGAATCGGCTGGACCTCCGCGTCCCCTCCAGGAAGCTCAGGGCCGTTTCGCTCTTCACGTCGCTCAGCTTTTGGGCCTCGTGGCTCTTCTGCTTCAGGTACCACTGGTGCGCGTCGTAGCACGCCTGGCAGAGGAACTCCTCGCACTCGGAGCACCAGAACCGGGCCTCCCCTTGGCAGCGGTCGCACACCAAGTCCTGGCTGTCGGCAATCTTCCGGTAGGTGGTCAGCTTGGCCTGCAGGTGGGCAAAGAGCAGGTTGTCCTGGACCCCGCCCTGCCTCTGGATGGCCACCTTGCAAGAGGGGCACTGGCCAATGGGCTTGCTCTCGTGCAGGCATTCCATGCAAAAGGTGTGCAGGCAAGGCAAGAGCTTGGGGTCCTTGGCTTCCTTCTTGCACGCCTGGCATCGCAGGAACTGGAAATCCTCCTCCATGCCCTGGAAGAGAGGAGGGGGAGGCAGGGGGGGGGGGAGCGTCAAGGATCATTCAAAATACCTTGGGCAACCAGGTCTCCCAACGCAAGAGAATCCAGTCATCCCTTGCCAGTATCCAAATGCAGGAAAAATCAGTTATCCTAACACAGGATGAACTGTTTATCCCAACGCAAGATGGACCGGTTATCCCAATGCAAGACGAAATGTTGATCCCAATGCAAAATGGACAGGTTATCCCTTTTTAATTATCCAAATGAAGGAAAAACCAGTTATCCTAATGCAGGATGAACTAGTTATCCCAATTCAAGAGGGACCTGTTATCCCAATGCAAGATGGATCAGTTACCCCAACACAAAATGAACCAGTTATCCCAATGCAAGATGGACTGTTAATTATTCCAACGCAAGATGAACTGGTTATCCCAACACAAGATGGACCAGTTATTCTAACACAAAATGGACCAGTTATCCCAATGCAAGATGGACCAGTAATCCCAACGCAAGATGGACCAGCTATCCCAATGCAAGACGAACTGTTTATCCCAATGCAAGATGGACTACTTATCCCAACACAAAAGGAACCAGTTATCCCAGTGCAAGAAGAACTGTTTATCCCAACGCAAGATGGATTTGCTATCCCAATGCAAGATGGACCAGTTACCCCAACACAAAACTACAAGAGAGGAGATTCCATCTGAACATTAGGAAGAACTTCCTGACTGTGAGAGCCGTTCAGCAGTGGAACTCTCTGCCCCGGAGTGTGGTGGAGGCTCCTTCTTTGGAAGCTTTTAAGCAGAGGCTGGATGGCCATCTGTCAGGGGTGATTTGAATGCAATATTCCTGCTTCTTGCAGGGGGTTGGACTGGATGGCCCATGAGGTCTCTTCCAACTCTTTGATTCTATGATTCTATGAAAATGGACCAATTATTCCAATGCAAGATGGACTAGTTATCCCAATGCAAGACGAACTATTTATCCCAATGAAAGATGGACCGGTTACCCCAACACAAAATGGACCAGTTATCCCAACGCAAGATGAACCAGTTATCCCAATGCAAGACGAACTGTTTATCCCAACAAAAGATGAACTGTGTATCCCAATGCAAGATGGACTACTTATCCCAACACAAAAGGAACCTGTTATCTTGCTGAAAAGCGCACGCTTGGTGTCTTGGCAGAGTTAGGTATCTTTGTAGTAGCTAGAGAGATCTTCCAGGGCATTGGTAAGTCATGTTTTCAAGCGATATGTTTAATGACGTGATTTCAAAGTGTATGTTGTTCCACTTTATATGTATTCAAGGTATCAAAGTGTGCCTTTGCCGTGAGCCGCCCTGAGTGAGAAGGGCGAGATATACACGTGGCAAATCTATATAAACAAAAAGTTGGGTTTCCAAGTGTTCCAAAGTCTTTTGCTAGTGTTGCAAGAAAAAGTAGAAGTGAAATGTTTGTTCCCCCCTCTGCTGAGCATGTCTGAGCTTGCGTCGTTGTAACTGTACTCCCAGTTTACAATAACTGTTGCGTTTCAAGGAAATGTTGGCCTGAATATACAATTTACCCCAAAACAATCCGAGGCACACCCGTTTTATTCCCTAAATAACTGAACAGAAGTTGCTCAGATACCACTTTAACTCACTGCTATGGAGTTGTTGTTGTTATATTATCTCTTCCTCTTGGAACATTTCTCTCTTTTGCCCTCCACTTGTGCCTCTTCAAATTCTGCAGCACTGCTGGTCACAGCTGACCTCCAGCTGGAGTGCTCACAGGCCAAGGCATCCAGTTCTCAGTGTCTTAAGGTTTAAGTTTTGCTTTGAGCCCATCTTTCAATCTCTTTTCCTGCCCACATTCCGTTTTCCATTCTTGAGTTCGGAGTACTTTGGGAGGTGGTGATCTTTGGACATTTGGACAACGTGGCCGGTCCAGCAGAGTTGATGGTGGAGGACCATCGCTTCAATGCTCGTGGTCTTTGCTTCTTCTTCCAGCACCTTGACGCTTGTCCGCTTGTCTTCTCAAGAGATTTGCAGGATTTTCTGGAGGCAACGTTGATGGAATCGTTTCAGGAGTTGCGTGACGTCTGTAGACAGTCCACGTTTCGCAGGCATAGAGCAGGGTTGGGAGGACAATAGCTTGGTCTCCCTACGGATGTCCCAGTCCTCAAACATTCTCTGCTTCATTCGGGAAAATGCTGCACTCGCAGAGCTCAGGTTGTGTTTCAGCCTCAATGTTGACATCTGTAGACAGTCCATGTTTTGCAGGCGTATAGCAGGGTTGGGAGGACAATAGCTTTATAAACAAGCCCCTTGGTCTCCCTACGGATGTCTCGGTCCTCAAACACTCTCTGCTTCATTTGGAAGAATGCTGCACTCGCAGAGCTCAGGCGGTGTTGTATTTCAGTCTCAATGTTGACTTCTGTAGACAGTCCACATCTCACAGGCATATAGCAGGATTGGGAGGACAATGGCTTTATAAACAAACACCTTGTTCTCCCTACGGATGTCCCGGTCCTCAAATACTCTCTGCTTCATTTGGAAGAATGCTGCACTCGCAGAGCTCAGGCGGTGTTGTATTTCAGTGTCAATGTTGACATCTGTAGACAGTCCACGTCTCGCAGGCGTATAGCAGGGTTGGGAGGGGAATGGCTTTATAGACAAGCCCCTTGGTCTCCCTACGGATGTCCCGGTCCTCAAACACCCTCTGCTTCATTCGGGAAAATGCTGCACTCATAGAGCTCAGGTGGTGTTGTATTTCAGTCTCAGTGTTGACATATGTAGACAGTCCACGTCTCACAGGCATATAGCAGGGTTGGGAGAGGAATGGTTTCATAAACAATCCCCTTGGTCTCCCTAAGGATGTCCCGGTCCTCAAACACTCTCTGCTTCATTCAGAAAAATGCTGCACTCGCAGAGCTCAGGCAGAGTTGTATTTCAGTGTCGATGTTGACTTTGGTGGAGAGGGGGCTTCCAAGGGAGCAGAAATGGTCCACGTTTTCTAATGTTACACCATTAAGTTGTATCTCTGGCATTCTCTGTGGTGGCCCCCCAGGTATGGAACTCTCTCCCGAACTTCAGGAACCAAGGGAGATCCTGGCTGTGGGATCAGGCCTTCGCAGAGTGACGACGGAGACCAGTAAAGAGTAAAGTATTGGACCGCAATGTGAGAATTGAGTTGGGCGACGTTTGTAACTTGGCGAATGGTTCTTGTATGTATTTTAACTTATACGTATTTGGGATTTTAACTTATATGTATTTGAATTTCAGTCTCAATGTTGACTTCTGTAGACAGTCCACGTCTACACGTCTAAATACACTGGGATTTTGGTCTCAGGCATCAATAGGAGCCTAGTGTCTAGATCTAAGGAAGTCCTGCTCCCCATGCTCTATTCCGCTTTGGTTAGACCGCTTTACCTGGAATATTGTGTCCAATTCTGGGCACCACAATTCAAGAGAGATGTTGACTCTAAGCTGGAATGTGTCCAGAGGAGGGCGACTCACAGGATCAAGGGTCTGGAGAACAAGCCCTATGAGGAGCGGCTTAAGGAGCTGGGCATGGGATTTTGTTCTGCATCAAGAGGAGCCTAGTGTCTAGATCCAGGGAAGAAGTCCTGCTCCCCATGCTCTCTTCCGCCTTGGTTAGACCACTTTACCTGGAACATTGTGTCCAATTCTGGGCACCACAATTCAAGAGAGATGTTGACTCTAAGCTGGAATGTGTCCAGAGGAGGGCGACTCACAGGATCAAGGGTCTGGAGAACAAGCCCTATGAGGAGCGGCTTAAGGAGCTGGGCATGGGATTTTGTTCTGCATCAAGAGGAGCCTAGTGTCTAGATCCAGGGAAGAAGTCCTGCTCCCCATGCTCTCTTCCGCCTTGGTTAGACCACTTTACCTGGAACATTGTGTCCAATTCTGGGCACCACAATTCAAGAGAGATGTTGACTCTAAGCTGGAATGTGTCCAGAGGAGGGCGACTCACAGGATCAAGGGTCTGGAGAACAAGCCCTATGAGGAGCGGCTTAAGGAGCTGGGCATGGGATTTTGTTCTGCATCAAGAGGAGCCTAGTGTCTAGATCCAGGGAAGAAGTCCTGCTCCCCATGCTCTCTTCCGCCTTGGTTAGACCACTTTACCTGGAACATTGTGTCCAATTCTGGGCACCACAATTCAAGAGAGATGTTGACTCTAAGCTGGAATGTGTCCAGAGGAGGGCGACTCACAGGATCAAGGGTCTGGAGAACAAGCCCTATGAGGAGCGGCTTAAGGAGCTGGGCATGGGATTTTGTTCTGCATCAAGAGGAGCCTAGTGTCTAGATCCAGGGAAGAAGTCCTGCTCCCCATGCTCTCTTCCGCCTTGGTTAGACCACTTTACCTGGAACATTGTGTCCAATTCTGGGCACCACAATTCAAGAGAGATGTTGACTCTAAGCTGGAATGTGTCCAGAGGAGGGCGACTCACAGGATCAAGGGTCTGGAGAACAAGCCCTATGAGGAGCGGCTTAAGGAGCTGGGCATGGGATTTTGTTCTGCATCAAGAGGAGCCTAGTGTCTAGATCCAGGGAAGAAGTCCTGCTCCCCATGCTCTCTTCCGCCTTGGTTAGACCACTTTACCTGGAACATTGTGTCCAATTCTGGGCACCACAATTCAAGAGAGATGTTGACTCTAAGCTGGAATGTGTCCAGAGGAGGGCGACTCACAGGATCAAGGGTCTGGAGAACAAGCCCTATGAGGAGCGGCTTAAGGAGCTGGGCATGGGATTTTGTTCTGCATCAAGAGGAGCCTAGTGTCTAGATCCAGGGAAGAAGTCCTGCTCCCCATGCTCTCTTCCGCCTTGGTTAGACCACTTTACCTGGAACATTGTGTCCAATTCTGGGCACCACAATTCAAGAGAGATGTTGACTCTAAGCTGGAATGTGTCCAGAGGAGGGCGACTCACAGGATCAAGGGTCTGGAGAACAAGCCCTAGGAGGAGCGGCTTAAGGAGCTGGGCATGTTTAGCCTGAAGAAGAGAAGGCTGAGAGGAGACAGGATGACAGCCATGTATAAATATGTGAGAGGAAGCCACAGGGAGGAGGAGGGAGCCGTTCAGCAGTGGAACTCTCTGCCCCGGAGGGAGTGTGGTGGAGGCTCCTTCTTTGGAAGCTTTGAAACAGAGGCTGGGTGGCTATCTGTCACATAGAAAAGTCCTCAATGGATAAACGAACAGCTCTCAAAGGCAACTTCTGTCATGATTTCGCAAAGATCTCCCTGAGTTTCGTTTTTTGGGAGAGCCTTTTCGTCCTCCCGCCCGCCCGGCCATTTCCTCTCGCTTCCTGGCAGGGAGTGTTTCCCTTTCAGTTGCAAAAGACTTCTCATTCTTGTGGATTTGCAGATTCCGGGGTCATTGGCTCCCTTTTGTCCCTCCTCGGGGTGGGCCCCACTGAAACAACCCCCTGGTTGGAATGCCTTCCTTTCAGGCCTTGCACAAGACACTCTTTTAGTCTTATTACGCAGCAGATTAAACCGCTGAGCTGCTAAACTTGCTGACCAAAAGGTTGCAGGTTCAAATCTAGGGAGCGGGGTGAGCTTCCTCTGTCAGCTCCAGCTCCCCATGCAAAGGGGACATGAGAGAAGCCTCCAGGGAGAGCACAGATGAGCTCCCTCTGTCAGCTCCAGCTCCCCATGCAAAGGGGACATGAGGGAAGCCTCCCACAAGGATGGTAAAACATCAAAACATCTGGGCAACGTCCTCTGGGCAACGTCCTTGCAGACAGCCAATTAGGAAGAACTTCCTGACTGTGTGAGCCGTTCAGCAGTGGAACTCTCTGCCCTGGGAATGTGGTGGAGGTTTCTTCTTTGGAAGCTTTTAAACAGAGGCTGGGTGGCCATCTGTCTGGATGGCCATCTGGGTTAAACCCTCATGCCAGCAGAACTGAAGACCGACAGGTCATTGGTTCGAATCCTGAGAGAGCGCAGATGAGCTCCCTGTGTCAGCTCCAGCTCTCCATGCAAAGGGACATGAGAGAAGCCTCCCACAAGGATGGTAAAACATCAAAACATCTGGGCAACGTCCCCTGGGCAACGTCCTTGCAGACAGCCAATTAAGAAGAACTTCCTGACTGTGAGAGAGCCGTTCAGCAGTGGAACTCTCTGCGTTCAGCAGTGGAACTCTATCATTCTTTCACACCAGAAGCAACTTGTAGTTTCTCAAGTCGCTCCTGACATGAAAAAAAAGCCCCAGCTTCTGCCAACCTAGCAGTTTGAAAACATGCAAACGTGAGTAGATCAATATGCGGGAAGGGAATGGCGCTCCATGCAGTCATGCCAGCCACAAGACCTTGGAAGTGTCTAAGGACAACGCCGGCTCTTTTGCTTAGAAATGGAGATGAGGACCAGAGTCCCAGAAATATACCCAGAAACAGGGCTAACGATCATAAAAATGATAAATAATTATAAGTGATAATTAGTTTTAATTATTGATCATGATTAAAAATAAATAATAATTGATAATAATAATAAATAAATGATAATAAATAGATAATAATACTTGATATTGAAAATAAATAAATAATAATTGATAATAATGATACGTAAGTGATAATTATTACAGTTATTGATAATAATTAAATATAACAAATAAGTATTATCAATAATTGATAATAAAATGATAAATTATATTTATAATCATTATATAATAAATATTATATAATATTATATAATTATAATTATTTATAATAATTAAAATAATTCATAATAATAATTGATAATGAGAATATGTGATTATTATTTGCAATTATTAATTATTAGTAGTATTAATTACATAATAAATGTAATATAATAATTATATAAAATAACAATTATTATTTGTAATAATTAAAATAATTCATAGTAATAATTGATAATGAGAATATGTGATTATTATTTGCAATTAATTATTATTAGCATTATTAATTACATAATAAATATAATATAATAAATTATTTATAATAATTAAAATAATTCATAATAATAAAATGAGAATATGTGATTGTTATTTGCAATTATTAATAATTATTAGCATTATTAATTACATAATGAATAATATAATAATTATTATATAAAATAACAATTATTATTTAATAAATATAATATAATAATAACTGTATAAAATAACAATTATTATTGATAACTATTAAAATAATTCATAATAACAATTGATAATGATAATATGTGATTATTATTTGCAATTATTAATTATTAGTAGTATTATTAATTACATAATAAATATAATATAGTAATAATTAAATAATAATTTAATTAATAATTTAATTTAATTAATAATAATTTTAATAATTAAAATAATTCAAAATAATAATTGATAATAATAATGTTGATAAATAATATATTATTATTTGCAATTATTAATTATTAGTAGTATTATTAATTACATAATAAATATAATATAGTAATAATTATATAAAATAACTATTATTATTTATAATAATTAAAATAATTCAAAATAATAATTGATAATAATAATGTTGATAAATAATATATTATTATTTGCAATTATTAATTATTAGTAGTAGTATTATTATTAATGTAAACACATATCCCTGAACTGCAGAAGCTGCAATGAGCATGGAATCAGGTCTTGTCCTGGGTGAACTCCATGCAGGGTGGGACTACAATGCCCATCACCCACTTCCATTGGGTGTGCTGGCTCAGTATGCCTTTCCCACGTTGCCTAGTAGTGAATGCAGTTGGACCCCACTTGGTCCTGATGGGGGTCAGCGCGGTAGGATGATGGGAGTTGTAGTCTCCCCTTGGGCAGAGAAGGAGAGAGACCTTGCAAGGCTGCAACTCCCACCATCCGGGTCAGCCTGGCGCCAGGGAAGTTCCAAGAGAGGCCAAAGGGAAGAGGCTCGTGCATTGACCCAGGTGCACGTCTGAATGGGAGGCCGAACCCGTGTCTCACCCCCCACCCAGCCCCCCAACCCCCCAGCCCATCATTAGCAGCCTTGCAAAGGACTTACCTTGGAGAACAAAGCCCCCTTTCCCTTTCCCTTTCCCTTTTCCCTTTGCTCCTTGTGGGGCTCCCAACCGGGAAGCGGGTCCCTCTGATCCGGATCGAGAGAGGGGCGTTCACACGGGAATGGGATCCGCGGTTTCGTTTCCTTCTCCTGAGTGACGGAGCCACGAAAGAGGAGGAGGAGAGCAGCCCGGGAGAGAAACACACCCCCAGGAAAAAGGGAAGGAAACACGCCCCTTCCTTCCTTTTCGGGGGGGAACTACAACTCCCAGGGTGCCCCCAAACAACGTGGCTAGTGGACCAAGGCTTGACCAGCCGGAAGCGCCGCCTCGCTGTGAGTTTTCTGGGCTGCCTGGCCGTGTCCCAGTAGCACGCTCTCCTGACCTTTCGCCTGCATCTGTGGCCAATGGCACCCTCAGGGGTTCTGTTGGCAGTCAAGCAAGTGCTGTGTGTGTGTGTATATATATATATATACATACACACACACACACACCTATGGGATATACCTGTGGGATGGCTTGACCAGCCGGAAGTGCTGCCTCGCTGTGAGTTTTCTGGGCTGCCTGGCTATGTCCCGGCAGCACGCTCTCCTGACCCTTCGCCTGCATCTGTGGCCAAGGGCACCCTCATGAGGTCTGTTGGCAGTCAAGCAAGTGCTGTGTGTGTGTGTGTGTGTGTGTGTATATCCCACAGGTATATCCCACAGGTGTGTGTGTGTGTATATATATATGTGTGTGTGTGTGTGTACATATATATTATTATTATTATTATTATTATTATTATTAACTTTATTTGTACCCTGCTAGCATCTCCCGAAGGACTCGATGCGGCTTACACAGGCCGAAGCCTCAGAACACAATACAGTAGAAACGTAACACAACAATAAACAAAGCAAATCAAATAATTAAGAAAAATAACCACAATGAACAATACATCAAGACACTATTAAAACTGGTTCGGCCAGCGCAATGGGGTACAGGGTTAAAAGTGCTGAGATGGCAGGAGGAACGTAGGATTAACAGTGTGGTGTGCAGCAACATTAGTTGTGCTAAAGTGCATCTAGGACTTGGGATGGGGATTCCTAATCTGCGAAAGCACATCGGAACAGCCAAGTTTTTAGGTTCCTTCTGAAAACTGCTAGAGTAGGGGCCTGACGAAGCTCTTTTGGGAGGGCGTTCCAAAGTCGGGGGGCCGCCACAGAGAAGGCCCTGTCCCGCGTCCCCACCAAGCGCGCTTGCGACGTAGGTGGGATCACGAGCAGGGCCTCCCCAGATGACCGGAGCGAGCGTGTGGGTTCGTAGATGGAGATGCGGTCACGCAGGTAGGGTGGTCCCAAACCGTTCAGGGCTTTGTAGGTGAGCACCTGCACCTTGAATTGGGCTCGGAAAATAAATGGCAGCCAGTGGAGCTCCTTAAACAGAGGGGTAGACCTCTCTTGATAATGAGCCCCAGTTAGCATCCTGGCTGCTGCCCGCTGGACCAGTTGGAGTTTCCGAGCCGTCTTCAAGGGCAGCCCCACGTAGAGCGCATTGCAGTAATCCATTCTAGAGGTGACCAAGGCATGGACCACCCCGGCCAGATATATATATATCCCACAGGTATATCCCACAGGTGTGTGTGTGTACATATATATGTGTGTGTGTGTGTGTGTGTACATATATATATATATCCCACAGGTATATCCCACAGGTGTGTGTGTGTGTGTGTGTGTATATATATATATATATATACATACATACACACACACACACACACACACACACCTCTGTGGGATATACCTGTGGGATAATGTCCAGGGAGGGAGAAAGAAAGAACCCTTGCCTGTTTGAAGCAAGCGTGGATGTTGCAATGAGCAAGCTTGAATAACATGAAGTTTGCAAAGTCAATCAATGCTCTCCTGACCTTTCGCCTGCATCTGTGGCCAAGGGCACCCTCAGAGGTTCTGTTGGCAGGCAAGCAAGTGGAGTGTGTGTGTGTGTGTGTGTGTGTGTGTATACTCCTGTGGGATAATATCCAGGGAGGGAGAGAGAAAGAACCCTTGCCTGTTTGTTGCAGTGAGCAAGCTTGTGTTAACATTTGAGTAGCCATGAAGTTTGCAAAGTCAATCAGGGAGGGTGTCTGGATAGGGGTTAGCCTGGCTGTTGTTGCTGGGAGGCATCCTCTGTGGAATGATGTCCAGGGTGGGAGAAATAACCCTTGTGTGGATGGTGCAATTCGCAAGCCTGATTAGAATTGCGTAGCCTTGCAGCTGCAAAGTCAATCAGTGAGGGTGTGGCATGGCTATCGTTGCCTGGAGGCACCCTCTGTGGAATGATGTCCAGGGTGGGAAGAAGAACCCTTGCCTGTTTGAAGCAAGGGTGAATGTTGCAATGAGCAAGCTTAAATAGCATTGAGTAGCCATGAAGTTTGCCAAGTCAATAAGGGAGGGTGCCTGGATAGATGTGTCCTGGGCCTTGTTGCCTGGAGACATTCTCTGTGGAATGATGTCCAGGGTGGGAGAAAGAACCCTTGTGTGGATGTTGCAATTAGCAAGCCTGATTAGCATTGTGTAGCCTTGTAGCTGCAAAGTCAATCAGTGAGGGTATCTGGCTATCATTGCCTGGAGGCATCCTCTGTGGAATGATGTCCAGGGTGGGTGGGAGGAAGAACCCTTGTGTGGATGTTGCAATTAGCAAGCCTGATTAGCTGATTATTGGAGGGCTTCGAGGGGACTGACTCACCATAGTGGGAGATGTAGTTCACCCTGCAGCCAGAGACCACACTGAATCCCACCTATGATGCATCCAGAGCCAACACGACAAACTTTAACTACTGATGGAGTTTCAGGGGGTTAATTTGGCATAATGGGAGTTGTAGTTCACCCACAACCACTGAAACTGTGATCTCCACCAATGAGGGACCAGGGTTAACCTGGCATGATGGGAGTTGTAGTTCACCCACGACCACTGAAACTGTGACCACAACCAATGAGGGACATGGGTTAACCTGGCATGATGGGAGTCGTAGTTCACCCACGACCACTAACATTGTGACCTCCAACGAATGAGGGACCAGGGTTAACCTGGCATGATGGGAGTTGTAGTTCACCCACGACCACTGAAACTGTGACCTCCACTGATGAGGGACATGGGTTAACCTGGCATGATGGGAGTTGTAGTCCACCCACGACCACTGAAACTGTGACCTCCAACCAATGAGGGACCAGGGTTAACCTGGCATGATGGAAGTTGTAGTTCACCCACAACCAGTGAAACTGTGACCTCCAACCAATGAGGGACCAGGGTTAACCTGGCATGATGGAAGTTGTAGTTCACCCACGACCTCTGAAACTGTGACCTCCAACCAATGAGGGACCAGGGTTAACCTGACATGATGGAAGTTGTAATTCACCCACAACCACTGAAACTGTGATCTCCACTGATGAGGGACCAGGGTTAACCTGGCATGATGGGAGTCGTAGTTCGCCCACAACCACTGAGGGACCAGGGTTAACCTGGCATGATGGAAGTTGTAGTTCACCCACGACCACTGAAACTGTGGGTGACCTCCACCAATGAGGGACCAGGACCAAACTTGGCACAGAGAACCCCCATGTGTAACTCAACCTACTGGAGGGCTTCGAGGGGACTGACTCACCATAGTGGGAGTTGTAGTTCACCCTGCAGCCAGAGACCACACTGAATCCCACCGATGATGCATCCAGAGCCAACACGACAACGACTGATGGAGTTTCAAGGGGTTAACCTGGCGTGATGGGAGTTGTCAATATTGAATGATTCAGCGTGGGAGGGCGTTCCCAGACCGCAGCCTCTGGCTCGTTCAAGAGGAGAGTCCAAGGTCCAAGCACTCATCATCATCATCATCATCATCATGCCCATTATGTACTTTCCCACGGGTGGTCTCGCCACATTGTCGTGGTTATGACTCAGAGTCCAAAACCACATGGCGAAACCCGACAAGAGGAAACTCTGCAAGGATTCAGGCTGAGTCACTGGTTTGGATTGGGTTCTTGTCTGTTTTCTAAATAGAATAGAATTAATCTACGCTGGAGAATGAATGCCACTCATCATCATCATCATCATCATCAGGTTCTTGTAGGTTTTTCCAGGCTATATGGCCATGTTCTAGAGGCATTTTCTCCTGACGTTTCGCCTGCATCTATGGCAAGCATCCTCAGAGGCAGTGAAGATGCTTGCCACAGATGCAGGCGAAACGTCAGGAGAAAATGCCTCTAGAACATGGCCATATAGCCCGGAAAAACCCACAAGAACTGAGTGATTCCAGCCATGAAAGCCTTCGAAAATACAATCATCATCATCATCATCATCATCATCATCTATATAAATAAAAATGTCATGCTCGTTTGTGGGATTAGCATAACTCAAAAACCACTGGACAAATTGACACCAAATTTGGACACAAGACACCTAACAGTCCAATGTATGTCCTTCACTGAAAAAAAAATGATTTTGTCATTTGGGAGTTGTAGTCGCTGGGATTTATAGTTCACCTACAATCAAAGAGCATTCTAAACCACCAATGATGGAATTGAACCAAACTAGGGACACAGGACTCCCGTGACCAACGGAAAATACTAGAAGGGTTTGGTGGGCGTTGACCTTGACTTTGGGAGATGTAGTTCACCTCCATCCAGAGAGCACTATGGACTCAAACAATGATGGATCTGGACAAAACTCTACACAATATGCCCAAATGTAAACACTGGTGGAGTTTGGGGAAAATAGAATCTTGACATTTGGGAGGTGTAGTTCCTGGGATTTGTAGTTCACCTACATCCAGAGAGCACCGTGGACTCAAACAATGATGGATCTGGACCAAACTCTACACGAATATTCAATATGCCCAAATGTGAACACTGGTGGAGTTTGGGGGAAATAGAATCTTGACATATGGGAGTTGTAGTTCCTGGGATTTGTAGATCACCTACAATCACAGAACATTCTGAACCCCACCAACAATAGAATTGGGCCAAAACTCCCACACAGAACAGCCATGTGGGCCACAGCAACGAGTGGCAGGGGATGGCTAGTCCCTATAAATAAAAAGGTAATATTTGTTTGTGGGATTAACATAACTCAAAAACCACTGGACAAATTGACACCAAATTTGGACACAAGACACCTCTCAGGCTAATGAGTGACCATCACTCCTAAAAACACTGAAAAACACAGCGGAAGGGACTTAAAAACCCAAAAATCCCAAAAAAATTACAACGCATGTGCAAAACCACATATATATGCACACATTTGTATTACATTTTTAACAAAAACAAACAACCAAACAGACAGAACACAGAATTTGCAAGCTTGGTAGTTGGTTCAATGTCCTTTGCCCAGTCTCTGTCCCCTTGGAGTGCCTCTGGTGTTGCCACAAGGAGGTCCTCCCTGGTGCATCATGTGGCAGGGCTCAGGGTGCATTGCAGCAGGTGGTCAGGGGTTGGCTCTTCTCCGCACTCGCATGTCGTGGACCTCACTTTGTGGCCCCATTTCTTGAGGTTGGCTCTGCATCTCGTGGTGCCCGAGCGCAGTCTGTTCAGCGCCTTCCAAGTCGCCCCGTCTTCTGTGTGCCCAGGGGGGAGTCTCTCATTGGGTATCAGCCATTGGTTGAGGTTCTGGGTTTGAGCCTGCCACTTTTGGACTCTTGCTTGCTGAGGTGTTCCAGTGAGTGTCTCTGTAGATCTTAGAAAACTATTTCTAGATTTAAGTCGTTGACGTGCTGGCTGATACCCAAACAGGGGATGAGCTGGAGATGTCTCTGCCTTGGTCCTTTCACTATTGGCTGCTCCTTCCCGGTGGATGTCAGGTGGTGCAATACCGGCTAAGCAGTGTAATTTCTCCAGTGGTGTAGGGCGCAGGCACCCCGTGATAATGCGGCATGTCTCATTAAGAGCCACATCCACTGTTTTAGTGTGGTGAGATGTGTTCCACACTGGGCATGCATACTCAGCAGCAGAGTAGCATAGCGCAAGGGCAGATGTCTTCACTGTGTCTGGTTGTGATCCCCAGGTTGTGCCAGTCAGCTTTCGTACGATGTTGTTTCTAGCACCCACTTTTTGCTTGATGTTCAGGCAGTGCTTCTTGTAAGTCAGAGAACGGTCCAGAGTGACTCCCAGGGATTTTTTAACCACAAAGTTAAAAAGTTTTCAAAACTTTTATTTATTTATTTTAACCACAAAGTTAAAATCTTGGCATTCTACTAAATCTCCTTCAACCAGAATATGGGTTCTGATGTCGCTGTAACCAAAAAAAAAAAAATCATAAAGGAAACGAAATACTCATATGGTTTTTTTTTTTTCAGTGGCGGAGTGAGTGCACGTTTCCGCTTGCAACGACCGAGGAAGAAACGAAACTTGGCAAGAAAAACAGAGAGCAAGAGTTGAAAAATCAGGGCTGCGACTTTTGAACCTTTTTGGGGAGCGATCTGAGGATCCCAGGATGGCCGGAGAAGAGGGGCCGAGTGGCTCCCCCCAAGAGGGGCCGGTAAGGTTTGGGGTGTTTCCTGCCCAGGGGGGGATTGTTGGCACAGGCAGCTTGGAGGGTGAGTTGGACCCCGCTCTCTCTCTCTCATCCCAAATGCTTGAGATCACAAAATGCAGGCTTGCTTCTCCTTGGATTCCTTGAGGAGCATCCCCGTCCCGGCATCTCTCCCATTCCCTCTTCCTGGACTGCAACTCCCTGCAAATATTTATCTATTTATTTATTTCCGGTATTTCTACCCCGTTCCTCAGGACGGCTTACATTTGGCAGCAATCCGATGCCGCTACATATAACAAAGCAATATAATAACAATCCAATCAATAAATAGAACTGGGTTGTCGTAGGTTTTTTTTCGGGCTATATGGCCATGGTCTAGAGGCATTCTCTCCTGACATTTCGCCTGCATCTATGGCAAGCATCCTCAGAGGTAGTGAGGTCTGTTGGAATTAGGAAAGTGGGTATATATGTCTATGTCTGCTGGAGCTAGGGGTGACTGTTTCAACTGACCACCTTGATTAGCATATGATGGCTTGGCAGTGCCTGGGGCAATCTTTTGTTGAGAGGTGATTAGATTTTATTTATTTATTTATTTATTTGCTATATTTATATACCGCCGTTTCTCAGCCTAGCCGGTGACTCAACGCGGTTTACAACATAATATAACAATCAACAGTATACCGTTAAAAGCATAAAAAACATAAAAAACATAAAAACACAATTCATACATCAATACCGATCCAGTTCGACTCTTAACTAAAAACGTGATCCAGTTTGTCATCCATGTTGCCAGTCCTTTAGTCAGTTACCATTCGTTGCATTGGGTTAACCCGATTGTTTCTCCTCTGTATTGTTGAAGGCTTTCATGGCCGGAATCACTGGGTTGTTGTAGGTTTTTTCGGGCTATATGGCCATGGTCTAGAGGCATTCTCTCCTGACGTTTCGCCTGCATCTATGGCAAGCATCCTCAGAGGTAGTGAGGTCTGTTGGAACTAGGAAAATGGGTTTATATATCTGTGGAAGGACCAGGGGGGGACAAAGGACTCTTGCCTGCTGGAGCTAGGGGTGAATATTTCAACTGACCACCTTGATTAGGATATAATGGCCTGACATTAAAAAAAACTCTAAAATTACAACAGCACAACAACAGAGAGGAAACAAACAAAGACATCTAATCACCTCTCAACAAAAGATTGCTCCAGGCACTGTCAGGCCATTATATGCTAATCAAGGTGGTCAGTTGAAACATTCACACTTAGCTCCAGCAGACAAGAGTCCTTTGTCCCACCCTGGTCATTCCACAGATATATATAAACCAATTTTCCTAGTTCCAACAGACCTCGCTACCTCTGAGGATGTTTGCCATAGATGCAGGCGAAACGTCAGGAGAGAATGCCTGTCAAACATGGCCATATAGCCCGGAAAAACCTACAACAACCTTCTTCTTCTTCTTCTTCTTCTTCTTCTTCTTCTTCTTCTTCTTCTTCTTCTTCTTCTTCTTCTTCTTGTATTGTCGAAGGCTTTCATGGCCGGAATCACTGCGTTGTGGTAGATTTTTTTGGTCTATATCTCCATGGTCTAGAGGCATTCTCTCCTGACGTTTCGCCTGCATCTATGGCAAGAGAGGAAACAAACAAGGACATCTAATCACCTCTCAACAAAAGATTTCCCCAGGCACTGCCAAACCATCAAATGCTAATCAAGGTGGTCAGCTGAAACATTCTCCCCTAGCTCCAGCAGACAAGAGTCCTTTGTCCCACCCTGGTCATTATTCCACAGATATATAAACCCTTTTTCCTAGTTCCAACAGACCTCACTACCTCTGAGGATGCTTGCCATAGATGCAGGCGAAACGTCAGGAGAGAATGCCTCTAGAACATAGCCATATAGCCCGAAAAAACCTATAACAACCCTATTATTATTATTATTATTATTATTATTATTATTATTACTATTATTATTATTATTATTATTATTATTATTATTCCATTGAACCATGGTTAAGTTGGCCGGGCTTTTTGGGGTCGATCTTTTGACAACAATGTCTGGACCCACATTTCTTGAGCTGGGGGTCGGGGGGTCGTGAGGGAAGGTTGAGGAACATTGACCTAAGCAATGGGAGACGGTAGCTGGGAATGTCCTTCCAACCCTTTTTGGAGGTCCACTGTTGGGGTTCAGCCTGCATGTGAACCTGAACCTGATTCTCTGATTGTATTTCCCGATGCTACTAAAAAGTTGATTCTGAGGTCAGTGGCTTGGAAAGTGAAACTACGCATTCTGATGAGAATGTTTCGGAGCCAAGCAGTGATAGCTCTTCAGAGGAGTTAACACCTGGGTTCCTTAATGAGGATAGAAGAGGACAGATTTGGAAAAACGGGAGTGAATCGCAGAGTCTGCGAAGGTCAAGCAGATCAAGGGAAAAGGAAACACAGGCTTCAAAGCCTGGAGGCGTGTCACGAAACAGTTTCTTCAGTTTTAAGTGCCTCTCGTTAGATCAGGCATCATTTAGACTGAGGAATGCCTCAAATGCTAATTAAGGTGGTCAGCTGAAACATTCCCACCTAGCTCCAGCAGACAAGAGTCCTTTGTCCCACCCTGGACGTCATTCCACAGATATATAAACCCATTTTTCTAGTTCCAACAGACCTCACTACCTCTGAGGATGCTTGCCATAGATGCAGATTTCCCTGTTTCCCGTGGCCTAAATCCCAAGCGGCTTCTAGTGCTCCAAGTACGGTTAGTGGATTGCTAACAGGTTCCAGGTTTTTACAGTGTTGCTTTTGGTTTTTGATCTAATTCATGGATATTCTTGACTGCTGAATTTTACTCTGGCTTTTTGACTTTGCATTTTCCTCTATTTTGTAACTATTTTTCATCAATAAAAAGGGATTTTTTTTTCCCACAGTCAAGTGTGGTGGATTGTTATCTTATGGTCTCGTTTCCTGCTCTGGGTTACAACATGCACATTGGTCATCCGGTTCTCTTTCTCTTGTCCTTTCCCGTTCCCCATAGGAAAAGGACGAAGAATTCCAGTTTCTTCGGTGTGGGGGCTGCTCGTCGGAGGTTTCGAACCCCAAACTCCTGCCTTGCCTTCACAATCTCTGCACCCAATGCCTCCAGGAGACCCCCTGCGCTCTCTGCAAGTCCCCACACCCTCCATACAAAGACCTGCCGGACAATTTCCTCTTCTCAACGCTCCAGGCTGACTTGAAGAAACGAGAGGAGATCCGCGAGAGAAAGGAGTGGCCCTGCAGCGGCACCAAGCGCGGCACCGACGACCCCTGCGGCACCCAAAGTGAGTTGTGGTGCCCCGCGTGCAATGAGTTCCTCTGCCAAGCATGTTATGAAAGCTGCCCAAAGTTTGTTAAATGCAAAAACCATAAAACCTGGAAATTGGAGGACATTGGGAGCAAAACACGCAAGGAATTTCTCTTGGAGAACCAGAAGCGGATGACCTCTTGCCCCAAAGGAGAACACAAAAAAAACATTGCAAGGTCAGCAGTTTGTTTATTTACGACATTTCTAGGCCGCCCTTCTCACCCCGAAGGGTGATACATACAAGATATATACATACACACCATATATTATATTATTAGCATAGTACAATCTCAGTAGGATAGATTACTATATTGTACTATACCCTTATATTGTAATATTCTTAGTAATATTACATGTCATATAAAATATATAGTTATAATACATTATTATTAGTAGTAGTATTATATTGTATTACACTATATTATATTATTACCATAGTACAGTATCAGAATTATATATTACTATATTGTACTATACCATTATATTGTAATACTAGCCGTCCCCTGCCACGCGTTGCTGTGGCCCACATGGGTGTTCTGTGTGGGGGGTTTGGGCCAATTCTAACATTGGTGGGGTTCAGAATGCTCTTTGAGTGTAGGTGAACTATAAATCCTATCAATTACAACTCCCAAATGTCAAGATTCTATCTTCCCTAAACTCCACCAGTGTTCACATTTGGGTATATTGAGTATTCGTGTAGAGTTTGGTCCAGATCCATCATTGTTTGAGTCCACAGCGACCTCTGGATGTAGGTGAACTACAACTCCAAAACCAAAGGACACTGCCCACCAAACCCTTCCAGTCTTTTCTGTTGGTCATGGGAGAACTGTGTGCCAAGTTTGGTTCAATTCCATCGTTGGTGGAGTTCAGAACGCTCTTTGATTATAGGTTAACTATAAATCCCAGCAACTACAACTCCCAAATGTCAAGATCTACTTTCCCCAAACTCCACCAGTATTCACATTTGGGTATATTGAGTATTTGTGTAGAGTTTGGTCCAGATCCATCATTGTTTGAGTCCACAGTGATCTCTGGATGTAGGTGAACTACAACTCCAAAACCAAAGGACACTGCCCACCAAACCCTTCCAGTCTTTTCTGTTGGTCACGGGAGAACTGTGTGCCAAGTTTGGTTCAATTCCATAGTTGGTGGAGTTCAGAACGCTCTTTGATTATAGGTTAACTATAAATCCCAGCAACTACAACTCCCAAATGTCAAGATCTATTTTCCCCAAACTCCATCTGTGTTCATATTTGGGCATATTGAGTATTCGTATAGAGTTTGGTCCAAATCCAAACCAGATCCAAACCAAGTTTGGTCCAGATTGAGTCCACAGTGATCTCTGGATGTAGGTGAACTACAACTCCAAAACCAAAGGACACTGCCCACCAAACCCTTCCAGTATTTTCTGTTGGTCATGGCAGTTCTGGGTGCCAAGTTTGGTTCAATTCCATCGTTGGTGGGGTTCAGAACGCTCTTTGATTATAGGTGAACTATAAATCCCAGCAACTACAACTCCCAAATGACAAAATCCTAATTTCTTGAGTGATGGTCACTCCTTGTGTTGTGAGACATTTTGTTGCCAAATTTGGTGTGATTTCATTCATTGGTTCTTTTGCTTTTAAGGTACTCATTATGCACAGAGCATTTATCTATATATATAAAAAGGTGGACGTCGTCGTGAGTGGCTTAAAAACGGAAAAAATAAGATTACAACGCATGCACATAACCACATCTATACAAATATACACACACACCTCTCTCGGGAAGGTTGAGAACCACTGCCTTGGGTCCTCTTAGGGATTTTTCCAGAGGTGTTTACAAAAAGAGCCTTCCTTGATGTGCCTTTTCCCCACTTGGCAGGGGTGCTGTGCCCCAAACCCTAGAGAATGTGGGGGGGGGGGGGCTGTGGTTGGGATACCTGTGGGATAAGGGTTGCGATTCCCATCAACCACAAATGTCCTCCGTATTTAATTCACAGACTCACCTGCGACGAATGCCCGCAGTTCTTGTGCAAGGACTGCATGTCGAAGACGAACCGCAAACATTCCGAGAAGCATTGTGACGATGAAGAAATCCAGGAGAAGCGGAAAGAACTCAAGGAGTCGACTGCGAAGAAGAAAAAGAGCTACGATGACACAAAAGCCATCCTCGTGGAAATGATCAAGAAGAAGAAGAGCAGTTGCGAAACGGCCAAGGCTGAAATCAGGGACCGGGTGGAGAAGATGGTGAAGAAGCTGCGGAAGAAGGAGGAAGAGTTCCTCGCGGATATCGAGAAGCAGTATGAACAAGAAGTCCAGGACGAGAAGGGGATGTTGCAGGAGACAAACAACGCCTTGGAGAAGGTCAGCTCCTGCGAAGCGATGATCAACGCCTTGGAGTTCTGCTTCTATAACCAGTACTTCATGGACATGCATCCGACCATCGAAGGCTTCCTGAAGGACTGCAAAGAGATGCAGCCACCAGTCGTAGACCCTCAGGTCCATGTGGAGAACTTCGTTGAGATAAGAAATCAGTGCCGGGCTTGGTGCGACGAGGTGACCCGCACCATAGGTAAGGCCTCTCGTGACAGTTGTGGGTGGGGTTTGTGTCTGGGGTTGAAAAGGAGAACGAGGGGGCAGTTGTGACTCTGTGGCAGCTTTGTAGACGAGAGGGTCCAGGTTCCAACACAAGGGGAAATACTCAAAGATCTGGAGATCTTGAAGAACCATGGCCGGTCACACTAAATCACCAATGGGACAAACGCATAAGTCAGTTTTATTTACTGTATATACTTGAGTATAAGCCGACCCGAATATAACTTGTGCGCTTGGGAAGTCTGACTTGGCCACGGTAGTCCATGCTCTGGTTACATACCGTATAGACTACTGCAACGCTCTCTGCGTGGGGATGCCCTTGAAGACTGTCCGGAAGCTTCAAATGGTCCATTGGGTGGCAGCCAGCTGTGCCCGTGCCTTGGGAAGTCTGACTTGGCCACAGTAGTCCACGCACTGGTTACATTCTATATAGACTACTGCAACGCTCTCTACATGGGGCTGCCCTTGAAGACTGTTCGGAAGCTTCAAATGGTACATTGGGTGGCAGCCAGCTGTGCCCGTGCCTTGGGAAATCTGATTTGGCCACGGTAGTCCACACTCTGGTTACATCCCGTATAGACTACTGCAACGCTCTCTACATGGGGCTGCCCTTGAAGACTGTTTGGAAGCTTCAAATGGTACATTGGGTGGCAGCCAGCTGTGCCCGTGCCTTGGGAAATCTGACTTGGCCATGGTAGTCCACACTCTGGTTACATCCCGTATAGACTACTGCAACGCTCTCTACATGGGGCTGCCCTTGAAGACTGTCCGAAAGCTTCAAATGGTACATTGGGTGGGAACCAGCTGCGCCCGTGCCTTGGGAAGTCTGACTTGGCCATGGTAGTCCACACTCTGGTTACATCCCGTATAGACTACTGCAACGCTCTCTACGTGGGGCTGTCCTTGAAAATTGTCCGGAAGTTTCAAATGGTCCATTGGGTGGCAGCCAGCTGCGCCCGTGCCTTGGGAAGTCTGACTTGGCCACGGTAGTCCATGCTCTGGTTACATCCTGTATAGACTACTGCAACGCTCTCTACGTGGGGCTGCCTTTGAAGACTATCCGGAAGCTTCTACTGGTCCAGCGTTTGGCAGCCAGGATACTAACAGGAGTGGCACTCAGGGAGCATACAACTCCTCTGTTGCGCCAGCTCCACTGGCCGCCAGTTTGCTACCGGGCACAATTCAAAGTGCTGGCCTTAGCCTATAAAGCCCTCAATGGTTCTGGCCCAACTTACCTGTCCGAATGCATCTCCTCCTATGAACCAGCTAAGACGTTAAGATCATCCGGGGAGGCCCTGCTCTCGGTCCCATGTGCATCACAAATACGGTTGGCGGGGACGAGAGACAGGGCCTTCTCAGTGGTGGCCCCTCGGCTGTGGAACGCCCTTCCTACAGATATTAGATCGGCCTCTTCCCTGTTGGCATTTTGGAGGAAAGTGAAGACCTGGTTGTTTGAATAGGCAGTGTAACTAATATAGGAATATGGAACAATTGGAGGATGAGACTGGATCTTGATTTTAACTATGAGACGAGATGAGGTGTTGATGCTTATTGATTGTGATAATGTTATTCTTTTAAGATGTCCACTCAGGAAAGGTATCAGCAAAGAGGAAGCACATTGGAGAAGAAGGGAGTCCACTAAAAGTGGCCAGGCGTGAAGGGATGGCAGAGCCACTCAGCCCTGCCAGCAGTCATTCGCAGGAAGAAGGACGGACCCATCCTCGCTCTGAAGGGAGTCACTTGGCGACAGAGAAGCCCCCTGGCCCCGGAGAAGGGGTCACCAGTGACCAGCGGGGAGAGAGTCCATCTTCAGCATCCTCTCATGCAGGTCAGTGTTTACTTCCTGCAAGGTGCATTCAGAGGCAGCCGTAGGTAATTTTCAATGGTGCCCCCCCCACTGAACCAATCACTGATATATGTTTTCTGTTCGTCGTGGGAGTTCTGTGTGCCATATTTGGTTCAATTCCATCATTGGTGGAGTTCAGAATGCTCTTGGATTGTAGGTAAACTATACATCCCAGTAACTACAACTCACATATGTCAAGGTCTGTTTTCCCCCAAGAGTGCCTCAAGAGTGCCCCTGGGCAACATCAACTCTCCAACCTCCCTTTTTTGGGCAAGGTGCTGGAGCGGGTGGTCGCCTCCCAGCTCCAGGGCTTTTTGGATGACATCAACTACCTAGATCAGTCACAGTGTGGTTTCAGGCCTGGTCACGGCACCGAGACAGCCTTGGTCGCCTTGGTGGATGACATCCATAGGGAGCTGGATGGGGGGAGTGTGACCTTGTTGGTTCTCTTGGACATCTCAGTGACTTTCGATACCATCGATCATGGTCTCCTTCTGGATCGACTCTCTGGGATGGGCCTTGGGGGCACGGTTCTGTCGTCGCTCCGGTCCTTCCTGGAGGGCCGATCCCAGATGGTGAAGCTGGGAGATGCCTGCTCGGACCCCTGGCCTTTGACCTGTGGGGTCCCGCAAGGCTCTATTTTGTCTCCCATGCTTTTTAACATCTACATGAAACCGCTGGGAGAGGTCATCCGGAGTTTTGGAGTTGGGTGCCATCTCTACGCAGATGACACACAACTCTACGACTCTTTTCCACCCAATTCCAAGGAGGCCTCTCGGGTGCTGGATGAGTGCCTGGCCGCTGTGTCTATCTGGATGAGGAGGAACAAGCTGAAGATCAATCCCGACAAGACAGAGGTCCTCCTGGTCGATTGTAAACCTGACCGGGGTATAGGGTGGCAACCTGTGGTGGATGGGGTCACACTCCCCCTGAAGTCACAGGTCCGCAGTTTGGGAGTCCTCTTGGGCTCATCACTTACGCTTGAGGCTCAGGCGTCGGTGGTGGCCGGGAGGGCCTTTGCACAACTGAGACTCGTGCACCAACTGCGACCGTACCTCGCAAAGGCTGATCTGGCCAGGGTGGTCCATGCCTTGGTCACCTCTAGATTGGACTACTGTAATGCGCTCTATGTGGGGCTGCCCTTGAAAACGGCTCGGAATTTCCAACTGGTCCAACGGGCAGCGGCCAGAATGTTAACTGGGGCTCCTTACAGAGAGAGGTCAACCCCTCTGTTCAAGGAGCTCCACTGGCTGCCGTTTATTCTCCGAGCCCAATTCAAGGTGCAGGTGCTCACCTACAAAGCCCTGAATGGTTTGGGACCAGCCTACCTGTGTGACCGCATCACCGTCTATGAACGCACACGTTCTCTTCGTTCATCCGGAGAGGCCCTGCTCGCGATTCCACCTGCGTCGCAGGCGCGTCTGGTGGAGATGCGGGACAGGGCCTTTTCTGTGGTAGCCCCCTGACTTTGGAACACCCTCCCCAAAAACATCAGACAAGCCCCTACATTGGCAGTCTTTAGAAAGAACTTGAAGACCTGGCTGTTCCGATGTGCCTTTCCAGAATAGGAAAACTCCAACCACCTGTCCCAGTAGCACTTTAGTCGAAATTAAGATTGCTTTAATTGTTTTGATTTGCTTTGAGTTGTGTATTTGTTATGCTATTGTTTTATTGAGGACTCGGCCTTTGTAAGCCACATCAAGTCCTTCGGGAAATGCTAGCAGGGTACAAATAAAGTTAATAAATAATAATAATAATCCACTCAGTTCTTGTGGGTTTTTTCGGGCTATAGGGCCATGTTCTAGAAGCATTTCTCCTGACGTTTCGCCTGCATCTATGGCAAGCTTCCTCAGAGGTAGTGAGGTCTGCTGGAGCTGGGAAAAAAGGGGGTTTATATATCTGTGGAGTGACCAGGGTGAGACAAAAGGCTTTTGTCAGTTGGGATAGGTGTGGATCTTACAGCTGACCACCTTGCTTAGCATACAATGGGCTGACTGTGCCTGGAGCAAACTCTTCTTGAAAGGTAATTAGATGTCCCTGCCTGTTTCCTCTCTGCTGTTTTGCTGTTGCAATTTTAGAATTTTTTAATACTGGCAGCCAGATTTTGTTCATTTTCATGGTTTCTTCCTTTCTGTAAACGGTGTGACCCAATTGTTGATCTGGTTTACGGATGACTCGGACATCTAGAAATCCACAAACATGTGGACAATTTCAACAGAAAGGAAGAAACCATGAAAATGAACAAAATCTGGCTGCCAGTATTAAAAAATTCTAAAATTGCAACAGCAAAACAGCAGAGTGGAAACAGGCAGGGACATCTAATTACCTTTCAAGAAGAGTTTGCTCCAGGCACAGTCAGCCCATTGTATGCTAATCAAGGTGGTCAGTTGAAAAGATCCACACCTATCCCAACTGACAAAAGCCTTTTGTCTCACCCTGGTCTTTCCACAGATATATAAACCCCTTTTTTCCCAGCTCCAGCAGACCTCACTACCTCTGAGGAAGCTTGCCATAGATGCAGGCGAAACGTCAGGAGAAATGCTTCTAGAACATGGCCCTATAGCCCGAAAAAACCCACAAGAACTGAATGATTCCAGCCATGAAAGCCTTCGACAATACAATAATAATAATAATAATAATAATAATAATAATAGCCACTGCTAATCCACTTGAAGAGCCATGAATCCTTAGAGACGAGGCCACATGA
The DNA here is from genome assembly GCF_037176765.1 of Anolis sagrei. NCBI lineage: Eukaryota > Metazoa > Chordata > Lepidosauria > Squamata > Anolidae > Anolis > Anolis sagrei. The sequence continues at coordinate 502,621 of NC_090029.1, forward strand.
AACAGGAATATCCAGGAGACTTGGGACAGATTCCAAACGATGCCTGGTCTAAAGAATCATAGAATCATAGAATCAAAGAGTTGGAAGAGCCCCCATGGGCCATCCAGTCCAACCCCATTCTGCCAAGAAGCAGGAATATTGCATTCAAATCACCCCTGACAGATGGCCATCCAGCCTCTGTTTCAAAGCCTCCATAGAAGGAGCCTCCACCACACTCCCTCCGGGGCAGAGAGTTCCACTGCTGAACGGCTCTCACAGTCAGGAAGTTCTTCCTCATGTTCAGGTGGAATCTCCTCTCTTGTAGTTTGAAGCCCTTGTTCCTTTGCGTCCTAGTCTCCAGGGAAGCAGAAAGGAAGCTTGCTCCCTCCTCCCTATGGCTTCCTCTCACATATTTATCCATGGCCCTCATCATATCTCCTCTCAGCCTTCTCTTCTTCAGGCTAAACATGCCCAGCTCCTTAAGCCGCTCCTCATAGGGCTTGTTCTCCAGACCCTTGATCATTTTAGAAAATTAACTGCAATGGAAAGGGAAAGTGTGGAACTGTGGATAAGGGGGGACCATTGTCCTCTGTGGATGGAGACATGTCTCTCTTTTCCTGGCAGGGAACGGAACGTGGCTCCTCACCTCTCCTGCCTTCTCCCACAGGGTCGTGGCAACCGGGACGTCCTTCTGCAGTCCTGAATTTGCCTATAAAGAAGAGGCACTTCCATATCACTCTAGGAAGGTTGCCTTCCCCTGCCATTTCCTCCCGTGCGGAATGCAATCCGTCCAGGCCATCTTCAGCGCAACTGGACTTCCACCCGGAGGAGGTCCACGCTGCGGGAAACCCGTCCAGGGAGCCACCACTCTCGGCTCAGGGATCTCACGCTGAGGATCTTGAGGATGTTCAGGAGCACGGTGGTTCCGCCTTGGCCTTGCATTCCCAAAGCTTCCAGTCCCAGGGTAGTTCTCCCATTTTAATGGAGCTGGAACACCCGACGAGCCAGGATGATTCCCAAAAGACTCTCCAGAATTTCCGGAAACAACTGGACACCTTGATCGAGAAGGTGCGAAACGTGAGAACCAGCATAGAAAAGAAAGAAAAGATCTTCAAGCAAGTGATGTCGAATGTCGTGAGCCCAGAAAAAGATGTGATGGCGTTGGGACATGACGAGAGAACCCGGCTTTCCCCCTCGGTCCAGGGATTCCCGGACCAAGCTGGCACACCCCCTCCCTGGGCGGATCGTGGAGCTCTAGCACGTGGGAGACAGTGGCCTGGGCGTGGGGCTCGTGGGGGCAGAAGGCGGCGCAGAGGTAGGAGGGGAGGCAGGGCCTAGGAGGCAGGGCTGGAAAGTGCGATTGTGAGACCGCGACTCAAAAAGGCGTCCCTAGACTCCTCGGTCCTACATAACTACCAGCCAAGGTTCTAGAGCGGGTGGTTGCCTCCCAACTCCAGGGATTCTTGGACAACACCGACTATCTAGATCAGTGCTTCTCAACCTGGGGTCCCCAGATGTTTTTGGCCTACATAGCTCATGCCAGTAAGGTAATGCTCAAGATCCTGCAAGGAAGACTCCAGCAAGACATGGAGCGAGAGTTGCCAGATGTTCAAGCTGGGTTTAGAAAAGGCAGAGGAACGAGAGACCAGATTGCCAACATCCGGATGCAGGAGAATGGAGAAAGGCAGGGAGTTTCAGAAAAACATCTACTTCTGCTTCATTGACTATTCTAAAGCCTTTGACTGTGTGGATCATCATAAATTGTGGCAAGTTCTTAGTGGGATGGGCATCCCAAGCCACCTTGTCTCTCTCCTGAGGAATCTGTACAAGGACCAAGGAGCCACAGTCAGAACTGACCACGGAACAACAGACTGGTTCAAGATTGGGAAAGGCGTCCGGCAAGGCTGCATCCTCTCACCCAACCTTTTTAACTTGTATGCAGAACACATCATGCGAGGATGTGCGGGGCTGGATGAATGCAAAGCTGGGGTGAAAATGGCTGGAAGAAACATTAACAACCTCAGATATGCAGATGACACCACCCTGATGGCCGAAAGCGAGGAGGAGCTGAGGAGCCTCCTAATCAAGGTGAAAGAAGAAAGCGCAAAAGCCGGGTTGCAGCTAAACGTCAAAAAAACCAAGATTATGGCAACAAGAATGATTGACAACTGGGAAATAGAGGGAGAAACCGTGGAGGCTGTGACAGACTTTGTATTTCTAGGTGCAAAGATGAGTGCAGATGCAGACTGTGGCCAGGAAATCAGAAGACGCTTCCTTCTTGGGAGGAGAGCAATGTCCAATCTCGATAAAATAGTAAAGAGTAGAGACATCAGACTGGCAACAAAGATCCGCCTAGTCAAAGCCATGGTATTCCCTGTAGTCACCTACGGATGTGAGAGCTGGACCTTCGGGAAGGCTGAGCGAAGGAAGATCGATGCTTTTGAGCTGTGGTGTTGGAGGAAAGTTCTGAGAGTGCCTTGGACTGCGAGAAGATCCAACCAGTCCATCCTCCAGGAAATAAAGCCCGACTGCTCACTGGAGGGAAGGAGACGAGAGACAAAGTTGAAGTCCTTTGGCCACATCATGAGGAGACAGCCAAGCCTGGAGAAGGGAATGATGCTGGGGAAAGTGGAAGGCAAAAGGAAGAGGGGCCGGCCAAGGACAAGATGGATGGATGGCATCCTTGAAGTGACTGGACTGACCTTGAGGGAGCTGGGGGTGGTAACGGCCGACAGGGAGCTCTGGCGTGGGCTGGTCCATGAGGTCACGAAGAGTCGGAGACGACTGAACGAATGAACAACAACAACAAGCTCAGAAATCCCAGCTGTTAGGATTTCTGGGAGTTGAAGGCCAAAAACATCTGTGGACCCCAGGTTGAGAACCACTGATGTAGATCTATCGCAGTCTGGTTTTAGACCTGGCCATGGTACTGAGGTGGCTTTGGTCACCTTGGTGGATGACTTCCGAAGAGAGCTGGACAGGGGGAGTGTGTCCTTGTTGGTTCTCCTGGATATCTCAGCGGCGTTCAATACCATCGACTATGGTGTCCTTCTGGGACAACTCTCCAGGATGGGTCTTGGTGACACGGCTTTGTCGTGGCTCTGATCCTTCCTGGAGGGTCGCTCCCAGTTGGTGAAGCTGGGAGATACCTGCTCGGAGCCGTGGCCTTTGACCTGTGGGGTCCCACAAGATTCCATTCTATCCATCATGATTTTCAATATCTACATGAAACTGCTGGGTGAGGTTATCTGGAGAATTGGAGTTGGGTGCCATCTGTATGCAGATGACACCCAACTCTACTACTCATTTCCACCAAACCTCCCAAACCTTGAACCAGTGTCTGACGGCTGTGATGGACTGGATGAGGGCTAACAGGTTGAAGCTTAATCCAGACAAGACAGAGGTCCTCCTGGTCAGTCCCGGGGCCGACCAGGATATTGGGTGGCAACTTGTGCTCGACGGGGTCCCACTCCCCTTGAGGGCGCAGGTCTGTGGCTTGGGAGTCCTCCTGGACTCAACGCTGTTGATGCTCAGGTGTCGGCGGTGACTAGGAGGACCTTTGCACTACTCAAACTTGTGCGCCCACTGCAACTACACCTCATGAAGTCTGAATTGGCCAGCGTGGTCCACGCCTTGGTTACATCCAGACTGGACTACTGCAATGTCCTCTATGTGGGGCTGCCCTTGAAGACAGCCCAGAAGCTCCAACTGGTACAATGGGCGGCAGCCCACTGCAACTATACCTCATGAAGTCTGAATTGGCCAGGGTGGTCCACGCCTTGGTTGCATCCAGACTGGACTACTGCAATGTCCTCTATGTGGGGCTGCCCTTGAAGACGGCCCAGAAGCTCCAACTGGTACAATGGGCGGCAGCCCACTGCAACTATACCTCATGAAGTCTGAATTGGCCAGCGTGGTCCACGCCTTGGTTACATCCAGACTGGACTACTGCAATGTCCTCTATGTGGGGCTGCCCTTGAAGACAGCCCAAAAGCTCCAACTGGTACAACGGGCGGCAGCCAGGCTCCTTATTTACAGCTTTTATTTGCATCTTTTCTATTCCACCCTTCTCCTCACCCCGCAGGGGACTCAAGGCGCATTACAATGTGCACATATATGGCAAACATTCAATGCCAATTTTTGACATACAAACATATACAGACATACACAGAGGCTATATTTAACTTTTTCTGGCCGCCAGGGGAGCTGTCGCTTTCATCGTCCATCTGCGACGCTGATGAAGCACTTCCGCATTCCCCGCATGCTTCCCGGAACTTCCGCATTCCCCGCATGCTTCCCCGCACTTCCGCATTCCCCGCATGCTTCCCCACTGGAATGCTCTGCTGGAGTCTTCTTTATGGCCTCATAAATCAGTTAATTTAGCCTCCCCACACTTTTTAAAGTAGTACCTAATTTTCCTACTTGACAGATGCAACTGTCTTTCGGGTTGCAAAGGTCGACAACAGGCTACACACAATTGGTTGGAAACCCACTCCAACCTGGGCTGGCTTCAAACTCATGACCTTTTGGTCAGAGTGATCTTAATGCAGCTGCGCCACAATCCCTTACTGGAGCAAACTATAGGGAGCATAATAGGCCCCTTTTAATACAGCTTTACTGGCTGCTAATAAGTTGCCGAGCCAAATTCAAGGTGCAGGTCATGACCCATAAAGCCCTAAACGGTTGGGCCCCGCCTATTTCTGCGATCGCATCTCCTTCTATGAACCAGCACGAACTCTAAGATCTTCCGGGGAGGCCCCCCTCTCGGTTCCACCTCCGCCACAAGCACGGTTGGTGGGGACGAGAGAGGGCCTTCTCGGTGGTGGCCCCCTATCTCTGGAACGCCCTTGGCACAAATACCCGATACGCCCAAATTTGACTACTACTGGGGTTGGAGGGGTTGCTTTTGTCCTTTGGGAGTTGTCATTGCTGGGATTTATAGTTCACCTACAATCAAAGAGCATTCCGAACTCCACCAATGATGGAATTGAACCAAACTTGGCACACAGAACTCCCATGACCAACAGAAAATACTGGACGTTTTTGGTGGGCATTGACCTTGAGTTTGGGAGTTGTAGTTCACCTACATCCAGAGAGCACTGTGGACTCAAACAATGATGGATCTGGACCTAACTTGGCATCAATATTCAATATGCCCAAATGTAAACACTGGTGGAGTTTGTGGAAAATAGACCTTGACATTTGGGAGTTGTAGTTGTTGGGATTTATAGTTCACCTACAATCAAAGTGCATTCTGAACCCCAACAACGATAGAATTAGTCCAAACCTCTCACACAGAACTCCCATGACCAACAGAAAATACTGGGTTGTTGTCGGTTTTTTCAGGCTATATGGCCATGGTCCAGAGGCATTCTCTCCTGATGTTTTGCCTCCATCTATGGCTAGCATCCTCACTACCTCTGAGGATGCTTGCCATAGATGCAGGCGAAACATCAGGAGAGAATGCCTCTGGACCATGGCCATATAGCCCGAAAAAACCGACAACAACCCAGTGATTCTGGCCATGAAAGCCTTCGACAATAAACAGAAAATACTGTTTTCTGATGGTCTTTGCCAACCCCTCCAACACTCCCTTGCGACCCCCCCCCCCCTTAGGGGTCCCAACCCCCAGGTTGAGAAACACTGTTCTAGAAGCATTCTCTCCTGACGTTTCGCCTGCATCTATGGCAAGCATCCTCAGAGGTTGCGAGGATTCTTGCCATAGATGCAGACGAAACGTCAGAAGAGAATGCTTCATGGCCAGACAGCCCGAAAAACCTACAACAACCCGGTGATTCTGGCCATGAAAGCTTTCGACAATACATTGCTTATTGTACTTTTAAAGGTGGTACTGTAGAGTCTCGCTTATCTGACATAGACGTGCCGGCAGAACGTTGGATAAACGAAAATGTGTCGGATCCGTAACAGTAGGAGACTCCATATGTTGTAACTCAGCGTGTGCCTCATGTATCTACTAGTGCTAGTAGGAGGAAACGAGGCTTGGAAGAGGAAGCCGCTCAACAGCAGCTGAAGCGCATTAGGGACTTGTTCCTAGAATCTAGTGATGAGGAAGAGTTTCAGGGGTTTACTCGTGAGGAGATGGAGGTGGAGGATTACCGTGGTGTAAAGCGAGTAGCACGCAGTTCAGACAGTGATGAGGAATCCATTTCCAAGCGTCTTAAAGAGATAGCAGATAGCGACGGGTCTGAAAGTGATGATGAAGAGCTGGACTGGACCAGGGTCCAGGAGGTTCAGAATGTGATTAATGCTCCAACCTCCAGCGATAAGTTCCAAGGGTTCACAGACCCATGGGTTTCGGATACTGCTTCTCAGGATGCAGCCTGGAGTGCAGACTGGCAACAATGGAGAGAACACAGTTCACCTGTGGAACTAGATGCACCTGGAGGCGAATCTAGTGATTCTGATGGGATTTAAGGAGTAGCCTTAGGTCCATCATGTTGCAGAGTTCAAAGTGTCGTGTACCTGTGTATCCTGCTGTTAACTCTTGCCTTGAGTCCTTGCATCCAGAACCGTGTTTCCGTGATCGTGCTGACGACTTTGCCTGGCTTGGAACCGTGAGTCTCATCTCCTGCCCTGACCCTTGGACCGTCTTGACTATTCTACGCTTCTGCCTGTCTCCTGTGCTGACGTCGGACCGCTCCTCATACTGCTTATTGCCTTGTGATTTTTGGACTGCCTGTATTCTAGGTTCTTGTGGGTTTTTTCGGGCTATAGAGCCATGTTCTAGAGGCATTTCTCCTGATGTTTCGCCTGCATCCATGGCAAGCATCCTCACCTCACACCTCTGAGGATGCTTGCCATAGATGCAGGCGAAACGCCAGGAGAAATGCCTCTAGAACATGGCCATATAGCCCGAAAAAACCCACAAGAACCTAGTGATTCCAGCCATGAAAGCCTTCGACAATGCCTGTATTCTGTTCTTACTACGAACTGTTTGCCTGCTTTCCTTTTTCCTGCCCAGACTGCCTGGGTTGCTGCCTTGTTTACATTCCTGCCAGCCGCAGACTCTTTTGTTTACAAGCTCTGCTGATAAGAGCCTTTTGACTTGTTAATTTGCCATTAAACACCTTCTGTTAACCCTTAAGCTGCTGTTTTGCCTCGTTGGTCCGCCTGGATCTTGACACCATATTATCTGACATTTTCGTTTATCCGACGTTCCGCCGGCACCCACAAATACAAAGTCGTTGGGCATGAGGGATCCCTCTAGATCCGCCCTGAGTCCCTTTGGGGAGATAACATAATTGAAAAGTCGACAACAGATCCCAAATGTAGACTCTGCAAAGAAGCAGATGAAACAATAGATCAAACCTGAGCTGCTGCAAAACGATTGCGCAGACGGACTCCAAGCAGAGGCACAACACCTCCCTTTCCTCCCTTATTTGCTCCTTCACTTGACTCTCGGCTTCTTTCACATGACCAACCCTTGGCAGCTTCCTTTTCTGTTGGGATCCCTGCTTTCCTCTCCATCCGCATACATTGGGACTGATTTGTTCGGGCTCACCAATCAGATACGTACTGATCTTCAATGATATTTCTCCCCATTTGATTCCTTGCATGTTCTCATCTATTGATCAATAAAGTGGGCTGTCTATTCACTATCTGACTCTTGTGAAAAATTGTGTGTGTGTGTGTCGGTGTGTAAAGGAATGAATCAGGGACGCATATGGTGGCAGGATCATGGAATTGAGGGGGGGGGGTGTCCATAAGGACGGCCTCGACCAGGGGTCCCCAAACCTTTCAAACAGAGGGCCAGTCTCTCAAACTGATTATAATTTGAAAAAAATATATGAATGAATTCCTCTGCACACTGCACATATCTTATTTATAGTGCAAAAAACACTTAAATAAACATTGTTTATTGTTGTTATTGTTTATTGTATTGTGGGCTCGGCCTCATGTAAGCCACACTGAGTCCCTTGGGGAGATGGTAGTGGGTGTAAATAAAGATTATTATTATTATTATTATTATTATTATTATTATTATTATTATTATTATTGGCCTCATGTAAGCCGCACCGAGTGCCTTGGGGAGATGGTAGCGGGGTATAAATAAAGTTTTTTTATTATTATTATTATTATTAATAATAATAATAATAATAATAATAATACAATAACTAAAATGAAGAACAAATTTAACAAATATAAACTTATTCGTATTTCAGTGGGAAGTCTGGGCCTGCTTTTTGCTGATGAGATAGGACTGTTGTTGTTGTTGTTGTTGTTTGCTTTCAAGTTGTTTCAGACTTAGGTTGACCCTGAGTGAAGGCCGGGTCAATTTACTCTTATTATTTACTATATTTATACTCTGCCCTTCTCACCCGGACTCAGGGCAGCTTACAAACTACTCATAATGAGAGCTGTTCAGCAGTGGAACTCTCTGCCCCGAGTGTGGTGGAGGCTCCTTCTTTGGAAGCTTTTAAGCAGAGGATGGATGGCCATCTGTCAGGGGTGATTTGAATGCAATGTTCCTGCTTCTTGGCAGAATGGGGTTGGACTGGAGGATGGCCCACGAGGTCTCTCCCAACTCTTGGAATCTATGATTCTATGATTCTACAGCGAAAACTAAATGCCACATCGTGCACCTAACCATAAACATACCATATAAAATTATAAAACAAATAATTAAAACAGTAATGCAGATTAAAAGCCTACAAAGTGTCGCATCATAATGTCCTAACTTCATAGTTTCCCCATAGTTGGGTTGTTGTAGATTTTTTTCGGGCTGTATGGCCATGTTCTAGAGGCATTCTCTCCTGACGTTTCGCCTGCATCTATGGCAAGCATCCTCAGAGGTGTGAGGTCTGTTGGAACTAGGAAAATGGGTTTATATATCTGTGGAATGATCAGGGTGGGACAAAGGATTCTTGTCTGCTGGAGCTAGGTGTGAAGGTTTCAGCTGACCACCTTGATTATCATATAATGGCCTGGCAGTGCCTGGAGCAAACTTTTGTTGAGAGGTGATTAGATGTCCTTGTTTGTTTCGTCTCTGTTGTTGTGCTGTTGCAATTTTTGAGTTTTTTAATCCTGGTAGCCAGGTTTTGTTCCTTTTCATGGTTTCCTCCTTTCTGTTGAGGTTGTCCACCTGCTTCTTGTGGATTTCAATGGCTTCTCTGTGTAGCCTGACATGGTGGTTGTGAGCGTGGTCCAGCATTTCTGTGTTCTCAAATAATAGGCTGTGTCCAGGTTGGTTCCACAGGTGCTCTGCTATGGCTGACTTCTCTGGTTGAAGGAGTCCGCAGTGCCTTCCATGTTCCTTGATTTTGGGCGCTGCATTTGGTGGTCTCTCTGGAGACTTCTTGTCCACAGCTGCACGGTACACAGTAGACTCCTGCAGAGGTGAGAGGATCCCTCTTGTCCTTTGCTGAACAGAGCCTTGGTTGGATTTTCTTGGTGGGCCTGGAGATAGTTTGTATGTTGTGTTTCCTCATCCGCTTCCCTCTGAGGTCAGTGGTTCCTTTGATGTCTGGCAAGAACACTTTCCCCATGGGTGGATCTTTGTCTTGACTCTCGTGGCTTCTTCTCAGTGGTCTTGCAGCTCTTCTGATGCCTGAGGTGGAGTCTCCCTTGGCCTGGAGAGCCCAGTTGAGGGGGTTCCCTTCATCTTGGAGGAGGTGGACTTCCCAGATTCTTTTGGCACGGTCTGCCAAGGCTTTCATGGGCCTTCTTTGTTGACTTGGGTGATGGTTGGAGTTTTGATGTAGATATCTGTATGTGTGTGTGGGTTTCCTGTAAACAGTGTGACCCAATTGTTGGTCTGGTTTGTGGATGACTAGGACATCTAGAAAAGGCCGTCTTCCTTCATTCTCTTTTTCCGTGGTGGTCCAGGAACCTGTTGAGTTCTTCTCCTCCATGGCTCCAAAGGGTGAAGGTGTCATCCACATCTCTGAACCATATGTTTGGGTGGATGCTGTTGAGATGGTCCAGGAACCTGTTGAGTTCTTCTCCTCCATGGCTCCAAAGGGTGAAGGTGTCATCCACATCTATGAACCATATGTTTGGGTGGATGCTGTTGAGATGGTCCAGGAACCTGTTGAGTTCTTCTTCTCCATGGCTCCAAATGGTGAAGGTGTCATCCACATCTCTGAACCATATGTTGGGGTGGATGCTGTTGAGATGGTCCAGGAACCTGTTGAGTTCTTCTTCTCCATGGCTCCAAATGGTGAAGGTGTCACCCACATCTCTGAGCCATATGTTTGGGTGGATGCTGTTGAGATGGTCCAGGAACCTGTTGAGTTCTTTTTCTCCATGGCTCCAAAGGGTGAAGGTGTCATCCACATCTCTGAACCATATGTTTGGGTGGATGCTGTTGAGATGGTCCAGGAACCTGTTGAGTTCTTCTCCTCCATGGCTCCAAAGGGTGAAGGTGTCATCCACATCTATGAACCATATGTTTGGGTGGATGCTGTTGAGATGGTCCAGGAACCTGTTGAGTTCTTCTTCTCCATGGCTCCAAATGGTGAAGGTGTCATCCACATCTCTGAACCATATGTTGGGGTGGATGCTGTTGAGATGGTCCAGGAACCTGTTGAGTTCTTCTTCTCCATGGCTCCAAATGGTGAAGGTGTCACCCACATCTCTGAGCCATATGTTTGGGTGGATGCTGTTGAGATGGTCCAGGAACCTGTTGAGTTCTTTTTCTCCATGGCTCCAAAGGGTGAAGGTGTCATCCACATCTCTGAACCATATGTTTGGGTGGATGCTGTTGAGATGGTCCAGGAACCTGTTGAGTTCTTCTTCTCCATGGGTCCAAATGGTGAAGCTGTCATCCACATCTCCGAACCACATGTTTGGGTGGATGCTGTTGAGATGGTCCAGGAACCTGTTGAGTTCTTCTTCTCCATGGCTCCAAATGGTGAAGGTGTCATCCACATCTCTGAACCATATGTTTGGGTGGATGCTGTTGAGATGGTCCAGGAACCTGTTGAGTTCTTCTTCTCCATGGCTCAAAATGGTGAAGGTGTCATCCACATCTCTGAACCATATGTTTGGGTGGATGCTGTTGAGATGGTCCAGGAACCTGTTGAGTTCTTCTCCTCCATGGCTCCAAATGGTGAAGGTGTCATCCACATCTCTGAACCATATGTTTGGGTGGATGCTGTTGAGATGGTCCAGGAACCTGTTGAGTTCTTCTCCTCCATGGCTCCAAAGGGTGAAGGTGTCATCCACATCTCTGAACCATATGTTTGGGTGGATGCTGTTGAGATGGTCCAGGAACCTGTTGAGTTCTTCTCCTCCATGGCTCCAAAGGGTGAAGGTGTCATCCACATCTCTGAACCATATGTTTGGGTGGATGCTGTTGAGATGGTCCAGGAACCTGTTGAGTTCTCCTTCTCCATGGCTCCAAATGGTGAAGGTGTCATCCACATCTCTGAACCATATGTTTGGGTGCATGCTGTTAAGATGATCCAGGAACCTGTTGAGTTCTTCTCCTCCATGGCTCCAAATGGTGAAGGTGTCATCCATATCTCTGAACCATATCGTGGGCTTTTTGGAGGTTGTTTCCAGGGCTTGTTTTTCAAAATGTTCCATGTAGAAATGAGCTATGACCAAGCCGAGGGGGCTCCCCATCGCTACTCCCATCTGTCTGTTCGTAGAACTCATGGTCCCATGTCGATGTTGACTTTGGTGGAGAGGTGGCTGCCAAGGCAGCGGAAATGGTCCACATTTTCTAATGTTACGCCATTAAGCTGTATCTCTGGCATTGGAGAGGGATGGGCTGGTGTTGAAAGCACACAACAACAACAACCATCCTATCTCATCAACCAAAAGCAGGCCCACACTTCCCATTGAAATACTAATATGTTTATCTTGGTTATATTATTGCTAAGGGAAAAGAAGAGTATGTTTGGAACGAGAAAGCTGCTAAACCAGTGTTAGCTTATCTTGAAAAGGTGCAAAAGAAATCAGTTGCCAATCCCTGTCTTTGACTTCTAGAGCAGTGTTTCTCAACCTGGGGGTCGGGACCCCTGGGGGGGTCGTGAGAGGGTGTTCAAGGGGTCACCAAAGACCATCCGAAAACACAGTATTTTCTCTTGGTCATCTGGGTTCTGTGTGGAAAGTTAGGTCCAATTCTATCATTGGTGGGGTTCAGAATGCTCTTTGATTGTAGGTGAACTATAAACCCCAACAACTACAACTCCCAAATGTCAAGGTCTATTTTCTCCAGACTCCACCAGTGTTCACATTTGGACATATTGAGTATTTATGCCAAGTTTGGTCCAGATACATCACTGCATGAATCTACAACACTCCTCTGGATATAAGTGAACTACAACTCCCAAAATCAAGGTCAATGCCCACCAAACCCTTCCTGTGTTTTCTGTTGGTCATGGGAGTTTTGTGTGCCAAGTTCGGTTCAAATCCATCGCTGGTGGAGTTCAGAATGCTCCTTGATTATAGGTGAACTATAAATCCCAGGAACGACGACTCCCAAATTACAAAACCAATCCTCCCCCAACCCCACTAGCATTCACATTTGGGCATATTGGGTATTTGGGCTCAATTTAGTCCAGTGAATGAAAATCCATACTGCATATCGGATATTTACATTGCGATTTATAACTGTACTAAAATGACAGGTATCAAGTAGCAACGAAAACAGTATTATGGTTGGGGGTCACCACAACATAGGGAACGGCATTAAGGGGTCACCGCATTCGCAAGGTTAGGAACCACTGTTCTAGAGCCATTAACTTCTGCATGGATGCAACCTAGTCAATCAATTCAGGACTGAATAATCTGACTGACCCAAATATAACTCGAGGCACCTAATTTTACCACCAAAAAACTGGGGAAACGTGAGTATAAGCCAAGGGTGGGACAAAGGCAGCCGCTAAGGATCAATTTCAAAATAAACATAGATTCCAATATATCATATATTGCAAGCGACACTGCCCAGCTTGACCCCATGATAAGCCAATGGAGGATTTTTCAGCCCCAAAAATGATCTGACAACCTCGGGTTATCTTTGAGTATATACGGTACTTTATTAGTATTTGGTTTGATGGTTGCTTCTCTCGTTGGGAGAACGGCATCATGGAAGGAGAAGGGAGGCACAAGGGGCAAAGGTCCGGCTAAAAAGGTGGTCACTGGACATCCACCTCCACCTGACTCTTCTTCCTCGGATGAGGAAACAAGGTGGAATGGTCATGGTGAGAGAGATCTAGTTCCCTGCCCCACCCACGACTCCTCCTCCTCACCCTTCTGCTGAAGTGTCACTCAAGCATCTCTGTGCTCCTCTTTCCTTGCTAGAACCGGGCAGGCCCAGGGGTTCAGATCACGGTGTTGCACCTGCGTGTGAAGATGCCGATCCAGACATTGTCCCTGATGATGGACCATCCACCTCATCTGCAGCTGGCGTCCCATCGGCCTTGGCAGGTGAGGAACGAGGACATCCTAGGCATGCTCCCAACTTGCAATGGCCTGCATGAATGTTGCTTGCCCAAGAAACATAGAGTTGAAAGAGGCCCCAAGGACCGCCCAGTCCAACCCTCTGCCGTTCAGGAACACCAATCCAAGCCCCCTAGCAGATGGCCATCCTGCCTCTGCTTGAAAATCCCAGAGGAGGAGACTCCTCTGCATTCCACTGGTGCTGGTGGAGGCTGACAGTGGGGGCTCCTTCCTTGGAGGCTGTTATTATTATTATTATTATTATTATTATTATTATTATTATTATTGGGCTGTTGCAGGTTTTTTCGGGCTATATGGCCATGGTCTAGGCCTTGGTCTCTAAACCTTTGATCATCTCTCCCACCTTCAGATTTCTATTTAGTTTGTCACGAAGCTTGTCTTTTCTGATTGTGATTCCTGGAATCCTCTTCACCCCGTCCACAAGAAGTTCAGTTTGAGGGTGAAGGATTGAGCTTGGGGTTCATGGCAGAGCTTGGGAAAGCTCCTCACTTTCTGGAATGTCCCAACCATCCATATTTTTGGATTGACGGCACTTGTTTATCTTCTTCCTAGAAGACCAACCTGCTCCAGGACATCAGGAGAAGAACGCCAGGTCACCAGGAGAGGCTTCTCACACCACATTCAACCGCACCCAGGAGATTCATGTACAACAAGAGACGGTGGTGTTCTTTGACCTGAAGTTGCTCTGTAAGTGGCAGACAGAACGTAGTTGGTTCTTTCCACCTTAGGGTTGGAAAGGACCACCTACCACGACCAGATTATACAGCAAATGGCTACTCGTGGGCTACAGAATGGCCTCAGGGCCGTCTCTTGGTTTGACCCAGCAGGCCTCTTCTTGTACTCTTATTTATTTATTTATTTATTTATTTATTTTTGTCGTGTCAGGGCAACCAGTCAATTCTATTACATTTCCAACAGAACAAAACAAACAAACAGACAAAACACAAAATTTGCAAGTTTAGTAGTGGATTAAATGTCCTTTAACCAATATCTGGCCCCGTGGAGTGCCTCTGGTGTTGCTGCAAGGAGGTCCTCCCTTGTGCATCATGTGGCAGGGCTCAGGCTGCATTGCAGCAGGTGGTCTGTGGTTGGCTCTTCTCCGCACTCGCATGTCGTGGACTCCACTTTTGTGGCCCCATTTCTCGAGGTTGGCTCTGCATCTCATGGGGCCAGAGCGCAGTCTGTTCAGCGCCTTCCAAGTCGCCCCGTCTTCTGTGTGCCCAGGAGGGAGTCTCTCATTGGGTATCAGGTTCTGGGTCTGAGCCTGCCACTTTTGGACTCTCGCTTGCTGAGGTGTTCCAGCGAGTGTCTCTGTAGGTCTTAGAAAACTATTTCTTGATTTAAGTCGTTGACGTGCTGGCTGATACCCAAACAGGGGATGAGCTGGAGATGTCTCTGCCTTGGTCCTTTCACTATTGGCTGCCACTTCCCGGCGGATGTCAGGTGGTGCAAGCAGTGTCATTTCTCCCGTGGTGTAGGGCGCAGACACCCCGTGATAATGCCACATGTCACTGTTTTAGCGTGGTGAGATGTGTTCCACACCGGGCATGCGTACTCAGCAGCAGAGTAGCATAGTGCAAGGGCAGATGTCTTCACTGTGTCTGGTTGCGATCCCCAGGTTGTGCCAGTCAGCTTTTGTATGATATTGTTTCTAGTGCCCACTTTTTGCTTGATGTTCAGGCAGTGCTTCTTATAGGTCAGAGCATGGTCCAGAGTGACTCCTCCCAGGTATTTGGGTACGCTGCAATGCTCCCGTGGGATTCCTTCCCAGGTAATAATCTCAGAGCTCGGGATGCTTGTCTGTTCTTGAGATGAAAGGCACATGTCTGTGTTTTAGATGGATGAGGGATCAGCTGGTTTTCCCTGTAATAGGCAGTAAGAGCACCTAGAGCTTCAGAGAGCGTCTGTTCAACCACCTCAAAGCTCCCTGCTTGAGCAGTGATGGCACGATCATCAGCATAGATGAAGCTCTCTGTCCCTTCTGGCAGTGGCTGCTCATTTGTGTAGATGTTGAACATGGATGGAGCAAGCACGCTCCCCTGAGGCAGGCCGTTCTTCTGTTTCCGCCACCTGCTTCTCTGGCCCTGGAACTCAACAAAGAAGCTCCTGTTTTGTAGCAGGTTTCCTATGAGGCGGGTGAGGTGGTCGTTCTTTGTGAGATTATACATTTTCCTCAGAAGGAGGAGGCGGTGGTGGTTCACAGTATCATAGGCAGCTGACAGGTCTATGAAGACAGCTCCTGTGATCTGCTGCCTTTCAAAGCCATCTTCTATGGGCTGAATCAGGTTCAGCACTTGCGATGTGCAGCTTGTGCCTTTCCTGAAGCCAGCTTGCGGTGGGATCAGATAGGGGTCTATTTTTATCGTAATTCTATGCAAAATAAGTCTCTCCAGGACTTTGTAGAGGTGGCACAACAGGGAGATTGATCTGTAGCTTTTTGGGTCATTACGGTCTTTGCCTGGCTTCAAGATGGCGATGACTCTTGCTTTCCTCCAGATTTTGGGGATCTGACAGGATGCAGTGCAGTTGTTCATCAGCTCCAGCAGCCAGCGCCTTGCTTTTGGGCCAAAGTTCTTGATTTGTTCCATCCGTAGATCATCCAGGCCAGCTATTTTGCCATTCTTACATTTATTGAGAGCCATGTCCAATTCAGTAGAAGAAGTACATCTTCTTGTACTCTGAAGTAAAAGAAAATCTTTGCCGTGTGCTTGCCTCGATCCTCAGTCTGAGCGAACTCTGTCTCTTTTCTTTTGCAGCTCAACATGTCATTCACCTGGTTGCTAAAGCTGAAGAGACACGCACCTTCTCGGTCACAATTCTGCCACGTGACAAAGGGAAAAATGGACTCTACGACATAGGGCTGGACCCCTTCCTTGACTACCTCCAGTCCCTTCATCGGCCCATTTTAGTGGGGTTCAAGATCTGGTCTATGGGCCTTCTGGTTTTGGCCAAAGATCTGAAGATCCTCAAAAAAGAGGACCGCTTTGAAGCCTCCATCGCTGGTTTCCTAGACGTCCTTCCGCTTCTTAAAGATAAAATCACCATTTTGGATCGAGATACACTGACGGACTTAGACCATAAGTATTTGGATGGACAGTTTCGTAGTACCGAACCTTCCGGCGGTGCCAAGATTCTAGAGAAACTGTGCGCCGTTTGGGAAATCAATCCCTTGGTGATAAAGAATGCCGTGGTGCCTTATTCCATCTTGCAATTTAGTCGTCCCTCCAACTCCTCCTGAAGGAGACAGACGTTCCTCGCCCAAAAGTATGTCGAGACTGTGGCACGTTCAACTGACGGTTGGTATTTTGTACACTTCAAGCCCAAACAAGCACTACTAGGATCATCTGTCAATCATTCTCCCGCCCTGGACGTTATTCCACAGATCTATAAACCCTAAAAAACAGAAAATGGCGACGCGTGTCAATGCTGATACGCATGTCATAGGTTCGCCATCAGGGACCTAGGGCTTCGGCACACGATTCCTTGGAGTTCGCGATTGTCCTCATGCGCTCGTTGATCTGGCATGGACTCTATGGAACGTCGTGTATGATATTGACTTGGTGGACCAACCATAACGGCAGGAGGATTCTGGGATGTGTAGCACTAATAATAATAACAGGTGAGGTTCCACCACCTCACCTGTGGCCTGCTGCTTATTCCATCAACCCGCTTTGGTTGGGATTCAATGTTTACTTTTCAGATGTTTGATTGTATTTATATTGAATGGTTTAATTGAGATGTCCTCAGCCCACTTTGGTTGGGACTGAATGTTGGCTTTTAAGAGGTTTGATTGTATTTATATTTGGAATTGTTCAATTGTTTATTACTGTATGTTTAAATTGATATGCTAATTGTTTAAAGTGAATTAAATTATGTTTATTTTGATATGTTTTTTTGGGTTTGTTTGTTTTTTGTCGTGTCAGGAGCGACCTGAGAAACTGCAAGTCGCTTCTAGTGTGAGAGAATTGGCCGTCTGCAAGGACGTTGCCCAGGGGACGCCTGGATGTTTTGATGTTTTATCATCCTTGTGGGAGGCTTCTCTCATGTCCCCGCATGAGGAGCTGGAGCTGACAGAGGGAGCTCATCCGCCTCTCCCCGGATTCGAACGTGCAACCTGTCGGTCTTCAGTCCTGCCAGCACAGGGGTTTAACCCACTGCGCCACCAAGGGCTCTATTTTGATATGTGAAGTGCGGCATTGTAGGAGCCCCCGGGGGTGCAGCGGGTTAAACCGCTGAGCTGCTGAGCTTGTTGACCGAAAGGTTGCGGGTTCGAATCTGGGGAGTGGCATGAGCTCCCACTGTCAGCCCCAGCTTCTATCAACCTAATAGTTCGAAAACATGCCAATGTGAGTAGATCAATAGGGAAAGTAAGGGCACTGCATGCAGTCATGCCTATGGAGGTGTCTATGGACAACGCCGGCTCTTTGGCTTAGAAATGGAGGTGAGCACCAACACCCAGAGTCAGACACGACTTGACGTAATGTCATAGAATCATAGAATCCTAGAATCCTAGAGTTGGAAGAGACCTCCTGGGCCATCATCCAAGAAGCAAGGAATATTGCATTCCTGCCAAGAAGCAGGAATATTGCATTCCAATCACCCCTGACAGATGACCAGCCAGCCTCTCTTTCAAAGCTTCCAAAGAAGGAGCCTCCACCACACTCCCTCCGGGGAAGAGAGTTCCACTGCTGAACGCCTCTCACAGTCAGGAAGTTATAGAATCCTAGAATCCTAGAGTTGGAAGAGACCTCCTGGGCCATCTAGTCCACCCCCATTCTGCCAAGAAGCAGGAATATTGCATTCCAATCACCCCTGACAGATGGCCATCCAGCCCGTTTCAAAGCTTCCAAAGAAGGAGCCTCCACCACACTCCCTCCAGGGCAGAGAGTTCCACTGCTGAACGCCTCTCACAGTCAGGAAGTTATAGAATCCTAGAATCCTAGAGTTGGAAGAGACCTGGTGGGCCATCATCCAGCCCATCCCCATTCTGCCAAGAAACAGGAATATTGCATTCAAATCACCCCTGACAGATGGCCATCCAGCCTCTGTTTAAAAGCTTCCAAAGAAGGAGCCTCCACCACACTCCAGGGCAGAGAGTTCCCCTGCTGAACGGAGAAAACCTTTACCTTTTAGTGCGGCATTGGATGCCATGGTCTGTAAGCCGCCCTGAGCCCCCCATTAGGGTGAGAAGGGCGGGGTATCAGTGTAGTAGAATAATAATAATGATAATAATATGGTCTCTCCCCAGATTTAGATTGTTTGGTTCCCTCCAGTTACCGCCCAGTTTGGAACCTCTCGTTCCTGGGCAAGGTGATGGAGAGGGCAGCAGTTGCAGCAGTTCTTAGACGACACAGCCGAACGAGATCCCTTCCAGTCCGGCTTCCGTGCGGGGCATGGGACAGAGACTGTGCTGGTCTCCATCGTGGATCACCTTTGATGCCAGCTTGACCAGGGCAGGTCAGCGCTTCTTGTGTTCTTGGATCTCACGGCAGCATTGGACACAGTCGACCACCATCTCTTGACTCACCGCCTTGCTGTTGCTGGAGTGAGTCAGGGGGAGAGCTTTGAACTGGCTCCCCTCCTTCCTTCACAACCGTGGACAGCGAGTGGAGAGGGGAGGCCTGGTCTCTGAGAGGTCCCCCCCCCTCTCTCTTGTGGGGTCCCTCCTCAGGGGGCCATTCTCTCCCCTCTGATGTTTAACATCTCTATGCGACCACTTGCTCAGCTGGTTCGAGGTTTTGGGCTGGAGTGTGACCAGTACGCGGATGACACTCAGCTGGTGTTGAAGACGGAAGGCCGACCGGACTCTGTCCCCGATTGTTTCCATCAGTGCCTCGAGGCCGTGACTGGATGGCTGCGTGCCAGCAGGTTGAGGGTGAATCCGGCAAAGACGGAGATCCTATGGCTGGGTCGACCGGGCAGTGGGGACATCCAGCTGCCTACCCTGGATGGCGAGGCACTACGCCCGTCATCATTGGTCAAGAGTCTGGGAGTCCTCTTGGACCCTCTGCGGATGATGGAGGCCCAGGTCTCCTCCGCCGTGAGCAGAACCGCCTTCTTTCTTTCACCTGCGGCAGGCTAGACGGCTGCCCCCCTCCCTGTCCAGGGACGACCTGGCTACGGTGATCCAGGCCATGGTCATCTCCAGACTGGACTGCTGTAACGCCCTCTACATTGGCCTTCCTCTGTCAGTGATCCGGAAGCTCAAGCTGGTCCAAAATGCAGCTGCTCGGCTTCTTGCGGGAATTCCGATGAGATGCCACATCACCCCAACCTTCCTGCAGCTGCATTGGTTACCCATTGAGCACCGGATCACTTTCAAAGGGATGGCACTCACCTTGAAGGCCTTGCACGGTCTGGGGCCAATGTATCTGAGGGACCACCTCACCCACTCCCAACCCCGAGATCCCTCCGCTCTGAGGACCAAGATCTATTGGAAGTCCCCAGTGTCAAGACCTTGCGCCTAACAGCAACCAGACGCAGAGCCTTCACAACAGTGGCACCATCACTCTGGAACCCTCTGCCACCTGAAGTCCGTGCCTTGTGGGATTTATCAGCTTTCCGCAGGGCTTGTATTGTTTGTTTGCAAAAGCTCTGCTTTTCACTACTTCCCATTTATTTAAAGCAGGAGGTCACGAGGGGGTGTCAGAGGGGTCACCAAAGACCATTAGAAAACACAGTATTTTCTGTTGGTCATGGGGTTCCATGTGGGAAGCTTGGCCCAATTCTATCACTGGTGGGGCTCAGAATGCTCTTGGATGGTAGGTGAACTATAAATCCCAGCAACTACAACTCCCAAATGGCAAGGTCTGTTTCCCCCAAACTCCACCACGTTTGGTCATATTGAGTATTCATGCCAAGTTTGGTCATAATTGTCTGAGTCCACAGTGCTCCTTGGATGTAGGTGAACTACAAGTCCCAAACTCAAGGTCAATGCCCACCAAACCCTTCTAGTATTTCCTGTTGTTCATGGGGTTCCATGTGGGAAGCTTGGCCCAATTCTATTACTGGTGGGGCTCAGAATGTTCTTGGATGGTAGGTGAACTATATTCCCTATATTATTTCCCTATATTATGGGAAAGTGAAGGTGGCCATCATGAGAGCGGAGCCCCCTGCCTTCAAGTTGGTTTGAACTGCAGCAGAGAGTTCCGCAGTTCCTGAAAGCTACAATTGGGACAAACTGATGAAATGTGCCCCAACAAGGCAGCTCAAACTAGGACTGCATTCAGCCTTTTTCACTTTCCCCCAAGCCCTGACTTTGTATCTAATCCCTAATAAAAGTACTTGAGATTTGCAACTTTTAACTTTTTCGCTTGCTACTTTGTGTCTTTCACTTGCCTGAACAACCCTATGCATGAAATAAATCCTTTTCTAGGCTCCGGAGAGCCGTGAGCTTGCCTGGGATGCTATTCTAGCGTCCCAGGGGCACCAAATCTGCGGCAGTTGGAACCGCAGATACGGAGATCTCCCTTTTGGGGCCCCGTATCCGCTAAAATCTCAAAATGGCGGATCGGCTCCGTTTTAATGCCATATTTTTCTGTGTTTAATTCTAAACTTAACTGCTACCTCACTTTGCTCACTTTGGACTCCTGCGCCCGGGAAATAATCTTTCTATTTTAAAGAATATAATTTGACAGAAAACAGCTGATTGCCAAAATCGCCGGTTCTGTGCAAACAGCGAATTTCTCCTTGCTGCCGCTCGCCCCTGCTTGGCCCTGGACCCGGGGACTTGATGCGCCCCCCCCCATGAGACCTCGGAGAGGGGACAGAGCAGGAAGCCCAGTCCTTGGGAAGGAGTTATAGTTCCCCAAGGACCAAGCCGTGGATTTCGCTACAGATCAATTCAGTGCCCATCTGCTAACCTTTACCAAGGAAGATAACTTTCTGCTGCTTGCTTTGGACTGCAAGCCGTTTCCATTTCCGCGAACTTTTTCAAGAAACCTCAGACTCCAAGTTTTCAAATGAAATGATAATTTCTTTTATTAAATATCTGCGATGGGGACGAGAACCCTTTTTTGTACTATATAAGGCTTATGTATTAATTGTATGTGTATGAAATCAATATACCCTTCTGTTTCACATCACCCTTTTCCCCAGAAAATGCGACCTGTTCATTCTGTGACAGAAGGAGGGCTGCAACGCCCCCCTCGAAACCAACCTGATCATCCAACATTTTGCATGGACAATAACAAGTAGAAACATCCTTTGTTTGTTTTCTGAGTCCGTCTGGCAGGCAAGGAAGTTTCTTTGGATATTTTGATTAAATTACAAAGGGACGAGGCTGACCCCAGTGGTCCCCTCGCCCCGGCTCTGTTTGTTTTCTCCCCAAGACCCATCAAGGACACTCCTTATCTGATTTAAGACAGGAAAACCTTTCTTAAGAAAATCAAGCCTTGCCGGCCAAACAATGCCTCAAAGTTTCAGCTGGCCGGCAAGAGATAATCCCATCATTTCCCCCATTGTCCGCGATTGACCCGCCTCCTCTCTCCTGATTCGTCCATCTTCGGAAGCGAGAGGAGCATGCTGATTGGTTCCCCAGAGGTGGGGAAGCTCACTGATTGGCCCAGAGCAAGGCAGGCCGCCGAGCCTCCTCCCAGCTGTTCAGGCTGCCAGCCAATCAGCATGGAGCCGGGCGGGGAAGGGAGGGCGGGAAATTTGAAATATTTTTTCTGTATTTTGCTTATAAAAATGCCTATAAACTCTGTGCTGGTATGCTTGTAGTGGAAATATCCCTACAGTTGCATCCGATCTCAGCTGAATCGCTAATAAAGAACCTCGGTCGCCATCTTCTTCCGCTTTGGTGAGAATTTATTATTTTTAATATTTTTGCGCTACTGGAATTGGCTTCTCTGCCCTCACCAAGGTCCAAGGACCCTCTTTGGTGTGGTCTCTTCTACCGGGGAGATCTTCTCAAAAGCGGTCTCAATATCAGCAAGAGGTTGATTCCGCCATGTGGCAGGAACCGTCGCAGGATGTTGGTTCCCTAAAGGTGGAAGGGAAGTCACCAGATGCTGCTCAGGGACAGATCTATGAGGAAGCCAAGCCGGTGAAGGATGCTGAGATCCCTCTGCTAGGTGGTGGAATCAGAGGCCCAAGTCCCTCCATTTCAGTGTTTCCTGCTGAAGGACAAGTTGAGACAGAAGTTGGGCTGGATGAGGGTCTGCTGGACCGCAAAGACAGGAAGTGCAGAAGGAGGAACAGGCGGATGAGGACGTTGAGAAGGAAGGACGAGGAAGAGGAGGAGGAGGAAGTGGAGGTAGCACCAGCCTCCAGGGCCTCGGAGGCATTGGAGGATTTGGTGGTGTTCAGGAAACATCTCCTTCCTCAACAGCCGCTGAGGCCTCCTCAGAAAATATGGATGGGAAGGAACAAGGTGGCGCCAACCTCCGCTGCCTCAGTCAAAGACTCCAGGCATTTGGTGGTGATCGGAAAACATCTGCCTCTGCGAGAACCATCGAGGCCTCGGAGGATGTGGAGCCAGGTCAGGAAGACCTTCACCTCCATCCTTACACCCATCCCCGAGAACCAGCAAGAGGAGGAGGAAGAGGAGGAGGAAGTGAATGAGAAAGAGGAGAAAAAGGAGGGGGAAGGCGCAAGGCCAGGGACCTGTTCCCAGGTTGTGGCCCTGGCAGAGGACTTCCTTCTCGAGGGACAGCAAGAGGTTGATTCCGCCATGTGGCAGGAACCGTCGCAGGATGTTGGTTCCCTAAAGGTGGAAGGGAAGTCACCAGATGCTGCTCAGGGACAGATCTACGAGGAAGCCAAGCCGGTGAAGGATGCTGAGATCCCTCTGCTAGGTGGTGGAATCAGAGGCCAAGTCCCTCCATTTCAGTGTTTCCTGCTGAAGGACAAGTTGAGACAGAAGTTGGGCTGGATGAGGGTCTGCTGGACCGCAAAGACAGGAAGTGCAGAAGGAGGAACAGGCGGATGAGGACGTTGAGAAGGAAGGACGAGGAAGAGGAGGAGGAGGAAGTGGAGGTAGCACCAGCCTCCAGGGCCTCGGAGGCATTGGAGGATTTGGTGGTGTTCAGGAAACATCTCCTTCCTCAACAGCCACCGAGGCCTCCTCAGAGAATATGGAGGGGAAGGAACAAGGTGGCGCCAACCTCCGCTGCCTCAGTCAAAGACTCCAGGCATTTGGTGGTGATTGGAAAACACCTGCTTCTGCGAGAACCATCGAGGCCTCGGAGGATGTGGAGCCGGGTCAGGAAGACCTTCTCCATCTTTACAGAGGAAGACCTCGAAGAATTAGAACTAGTGGAGGAAGAAGAAGTCCCGGAGGAAGAATTGGAGGAAGGATGGGAGGAGGAGGAGGAGGAGGAGGAGGAGGAGGAGGAGGAGGAGGAGGGAACAGTGGAGGAAACACCTGGAAGAATTGGAAGAAGTGGAGGAGGAAGAACTACCGGAGGAAAAATGGGAGGAAGGATTGGAGGAAGAGGGAACAGACGAAGAGGCCTCGGAGAATATGGAGGAGGAGAAACAAAGTGGCACCTTCCACACCTGCCTTGGTCACAGACTCCAGGCATTTGGTAGTACTTGGGGAACATCTGATTCCTCAAGAGCCACCGAGGCCTCCTTGGAGAATATGGAGGGGAAGGAAGAAGGTGGCACCTTTCACACCTGCCTCAGTCAAAGACTCCAGGCAACTGGTGGTGATCGGAGAGCCAAGAAGCGGTTTGAACAGAAGTCAGAGATTCTCTTTTGTTTGGGTGTAGGAATATTTTCTGCTTCTCTCAAGCGTTTCTTTCTCCTCATGTTGTTGCCACCAGGCTTATTAGCTTATCAGCAGCACAGTGTGTTTGGTCTAGTCCAGCATTCAAATGATTTTGTTAAAAGGAAAGGCATTGAAGTCTGTTTAAGTTATCTTACTGTTGTCATGCGGAGCTCCCCTCAAGTACGTCTGCTCTCCTCCGAGTCCTCCAAGTCAACTCCCAACTGATTGTATGTTTTTATGGTTGTAAACCGGGCTGAGTCCCTCTAAGAGGTGAGAAGCTTGGTATAGAAAACTTTGAAATAAATAAATAAAATAAATAAACTCCAACTGGAATAGATCTCCCCTTGCTAACTCTCTTCTTGTCGCTTTCTTTACGGTCATGCCTCGAGGGAGACTCCGCTTTTGGAGGAACAATAAGGTGTCACCGGCCTCCAATTCCCAAAACACTTTGGTGGTGCTCGGGGAATATCGCCCGTGTAGCATCCAGCCACCAAGGCCTTGGTGTATATGGAGCGCAAGAAACAAGGTGGCACCGTCCACCCCCGCCTCAGTGAAAGACCAAAAGCATTTGGTGGTGGTCGGGAAACATCTGCCTCTGCAAGAATAACCGAGGCCTCAGAGGATGTGGAAGAGGGGAAGAAAGACCTTACCCATATTTACGCCCATACCTGAGAAGCAGGAGGAGGAGGAAGTGGAGGAGGAAGAGGAGAAAAAGGAGGAGGAAGGGAGGGAAGAACTGGATGAGGAAGTTGAGGAGGAAGCGGAAGAGGAGAATATGGAGGGAAAGGAACAAGGTGGTCCCAACCTCCGCTGCCTCAGTCAAAGACTCCAGGCAACTGGTGATGATCGGAAAACATCTGCCTCTCGAGCCGGGTCAGGAAGACCTTCTCCATCTACCATCAAGGAGACAGCCATCGAGGTCTCCTCGGGGGATATGGAGGGGGAGAAACAAGGTGGCACCTTCCACAATTGCCTCGGTCACAGACTCCAGGCATTTGGTAGTGCTCAGAGAACATATCTACCCTTGCTAACTATCTTCTCCACCACCCATCACCATCACCAAGTGACAGCTTCCGAGCATTCTCAGAGCAAATGGTGAGGGTGGCTGAGGCACTGGGCATGGAAGTCAAACAGGTCTCTGAGGCTATTGAGGACCCAGTTGGATAAGAAAGCTAAGCTAAGCTAAAAGCAGAGGCGGCCCTAGGTAATTTTCAATGGTAAGCAAACTGTATTTTGACAACCCCCCCCCCCCCAAAAACCAATCACTGAAATATATTTTCTGTTCGTCGTGGGAGTTCTGTGTGCCATATTTGGCTCAATTCCATCACTGGCGGAGTTCAGATTGCTCTTTGATTGTAGGTGAACTATACATCCCAGTAACTACAACTTGCATATGTCAAGGTCTATTTTCCCCCAAAAGCGCCTCAAGAGCGCCCCTGGGCAAACTCAACTCTACTGCAAAGGCTTACTTTGCGTAATGGTTGAGCTGCCCCTGGCTAAAAGCTAAGCTAAGCTAAGTAAAACAAAACAAAGTAAAACAAAACAAAGCAAAACTAAACAAAGCAAAACTAAACAAAGTTCAGGAAGAGGCACTTCCAGCAACGCTTCTCCCCTTCCTCCAGTGCTTCCTGAAAGTGAGTGAGGGGTCCTGGAAGACCCCCTTGCCTCTCCCTCCGACCTCTACAAAGATAGCAGGGTGGTGTCACCCCCTCCCAAACTCAGCCACACCTTGAACACACAAAAGAAGGCCCCATCAGACAGAGCAGGCCACGGATTGGATTCCAACAGGAGAAAGGTATGCTTTGGTGCATCTTCGGTGCATGTTTTCGAACGACTGTTGGTGCTGAGGGGAGGGGTCTCCAGCTGATGGCATATGCAGGAGACAAGATGGCGATCTCCCCTGGCCTCCCCTCTCCTCACTCTGGCCCGAATGTCAGTTGGTGCTGAGGGGAGGGGTCTCCAGCTGAAGGCGTATGAAGGAGACAAGATGGCGCTGTGCCCTGGCCTCCCCTCTCCTCTCTCTGGCCCAAAAAGACAGTTGGTGCTGAGGGGAGGGGTCTCCAGCTGAAGGCGTATGAAGGAGACAAGATGGCGCTGTGCCCTGGCCTCCCCTCTCCTCTCTCTAGCCCAAAAAGACAGTTGGTGCTGAGGGGAGGGGTCTCCAGCTGAAGGCGTATGAAGGAGACAAGATGGCGATGTGCCCTGGCCTCCCCTCTCCTCTCTCTGGCCCAGAAAGACAGTTGGTGCTGAGGGGAGGGGTCTCCAGCTGAAGGCGTATGAAGGAGACAAGATGGCGCTGTGCCCTGGCCTCCCCTCTCCTCTCTCTGGCCCAAAAAGACAGTTGGTGCTGAGGGGAGGGGTCTCCAGCTGAAGGCGTATGAAGGAGACAAGATGGCGCTGTGCCCTGGCCTCCCCTCTCCTCTCTCTGGCCCAGAAAGACAGTTGGTGCTGAGGGGAGGGGTCTCCAGCTGAAGGCGTATGAAGGAGACAAGATGGCGCTGTGCCCTGGCCTCCCCTCTCCTCTCTCTAGCCCAAAAAGACAGTTGGTGCTGAGGGGAGGGGTCTCCAGATGAAGGCGTATGAAGGAGACAAGATGGCGCTGTGCCCTGGCCTCCCCTCTCCTCTCTCTGGCCCAGAAAGACAGTTGGTGCTGAGGGGAGGGGTCTCCAGCAGAAGGCGTATGAAGGAGACAAGATGGCGCTGTGCCCTGGCCTCCCCTCTCCTCTCTCTGGCCCAGAAAGACAGTTGGTGCTGAGGGGAGGGGTCTCCAGCTGAAGGCGTATGAAGGAGACAAGATGGCGCTGTGCCCTGGCCTCCCCTCTCCTCTCTCTAGCCCAAAAAGACAGTTGGTGCTGAGGGGAGGGGTCTCCAGCTGAAGGCGTATGAAGGAGACAAGATGGCGCTGTGCCCTGGCCTCCCCTCTCCTCTCTCTAGCCCAAAAAGACAGTTGGTGCTGAGGGGAGGGGTCTCCAGCTGAAGGCGTATGAAGGAGACAAGATGGCGCTGTGCCCTGGCCTCCCCTCTCCTCTCTCTGGCCCAGAAAGACAGTTGGTGCTGAGGGGAGGGGTCTCCAGCTGAAGGAGTATGAAGGAGACAAGATGGCGCTGTGCCCTGGCCTCCCCTCTCCTCTCTCTAGCCCAAAAAGACAGTTGGTGCTGAGGGGAGGGGTCTCCAGCTGAAGGCGTATGAAGGAGACAAGATGGCGCTGTGCCCTGGCCTCCCCTCTCCTCTCTCTGGCCCAGAAAGACAGTTGGTGCTGAGGGGAGGGGTCTCCAGCTGAAGGCGTATGAAGGAGACAAGATGGCGCTCTCCCCTGGCCTGCCCTCTCCTCTCTCTGGCCCAGAAAGACAGTTGGTGCTGAGGGGAGGGGTCTCCAGCTGAAGGCGTATGAAGGAGACAAGATGGCGCTGTGCCCTGGTCTCCCCTCTCCTCTCTCTGGCCCAGAAAGACAGTTGGTGCTGAGGGGAGGGGTCTCCAGCTGAAGGCGTATGAAGGAGACAAGATGGCGCTGTGCCCTGGTCTCCCCTCTCCTCTCTCTGGCCCAGAAAGACAGTTGGTGCTGAGGGGAGGGGTCTCCAGCTGAAGGCGCATGAAGGAGACAAGATGGCGCTGTCCCTGGCCTCCCCTCTCCTCTCTCTGGCCCAGAATGTCAGTTGGTGCTGAGGGGAGGGGTCTCCAGCTGAAGGCGTATGAAGGAGACAAGATGGCGCTGTGCCCTGTCCTCCCCTCTCCTCTCTCTGGCCCAGAAAGACAGTTGGTGCTGAGGGGAGGGGTCTCCAGCTGAAGGCGTATGAAGGAGACAAGATGGCGCTGTGCCCTGGTCTCCCCTCTCCTCTCTCTGGCCCAGAAAGACAGTTGGTGCTGAGGGGAGGGGTCTCCAGCTGAAGGCGTATGAAGGAGACAAGATGGCGCTGTGCCCTGGCCTCCCCTCTCCTCTCTCTGGCCCAGAAAGACAGTTGGTGCTGAGGGGAGGCGTCTCCAGCTGAAGGCGTATGAAGGAGACAAGATGGCGCTGTGCCCTGGTCTCCCCTCTCCTCTCTCTGGCCCAGAAAGACAGTTGGTGCTGAGGGGAGGGGTCTCCAGCTGAAGGCGTATGAAGGAGGCAAGATGGCGCTGTCCCCTGGCCTCCCCTCTCCTCTCTCTGGCCCAGAAAGACAGTTGGTGCTGAGGGGAGGGGTCTCCAGCTGAAGGCGTATGAAGGAGACAAGATGGCGCTGTCCCCTGGCCTCCCCTCTCCTCTCTCTGGCCCAGAAAGATAGTTGGTGCTGAGGGGGGGGGGTCTCCAGCTGAAGGCGTATGAAGGAGGCAAGATGGCGCTGTGCTCTGGCCTCCCCTCTCCTCTCTCTGGCCCAGAAAGACAGTTGGTGCTGAGGGGAGGGGTCTCCAGCTGAAGGCGTATGAAGGAGACAAGATGGCGCTGTGCCCTGGCCTCCCCTCTCCTCTCAATGGCCCAGAAAGACAGTTGGTGCTGAGGGGAGGGGTCTCCATCTGAAGGCGTATGAAGGAGACAAGATGGCGCTGTGCCCTGGTCTCCCCTCTCCTCTCTCTGGCCCAGAAAGACAGTTGGTGCTGAGGGGAGGGGTCTCCAGCTGAAGGCGTATGAAGGAGGCAAGATGGCGCTGTGCCCTGGCCTCCCCTCTCCTCTCTCTGGCCCAGAAAGACAGTTGGTGCTGAGGGGAGGGGTCTCCAGCTGAAGGCGTATGAAGGAGACAAGATGGCGCTCTCCCCTGGCCTCCCCTCTCCTCTCTCTGGCCCAGAAAGACAATTGGTGCTGAGGGGAGGCGTCTCCAGCTGAAGGCATATGAAGGGGACAAGATGGCGCTGTGCCCTGTCCTCCCCTCTCCTCTCTCTGGCCCAGAAAGACAGTTGGTGCTGAGGGGAGGGGTCTCCAGCTGAAGGCGTATGAAGGTGACAAGATGGCGCTGTGCCCTGGCTTCCCCTCTCCTCTCTCTGGCCCAGAATGTCACTTGGTGCTGAGGGGAGGGGTCTCCAGCTGAAGGCGTATGAAGGAGACAAGATGGCGCTGTGCCCTGGCTTCTCCTCTCCTCTCGCTGGCCCAGAAAGACAGTTGGTGCTGAGGGGAGGGGTCTCCAGCTAAAGGCGAATGAAGGAGGCAAGATGGCGCTGTGCCCTGGCCTCCCCTCTCCTCTCTCTGGCCCAGAAAGACAGTTGGTGCTGAGGGGAGGGGTCTCCAGCTGAAGGCGTGTGAAGGAGACAAGATGGCGCTGTGCCCTGGCCTCCCCTCTCCTCTCTCTGGCCCAGAAAGACAGTTGGTGCTGAGGGGAGGGGTCTCCAGCTGAAGGCGTATGAAGGAGGCAAGATGGCGCTGTCCCCTGGCCTCCCCTCTCCTCTCTCTGGCCCAGAAAGACAGTTGGTGCTGAGGGGAGGGGTCTCCAGCTGAAGGCGTATGAAGGAGACAAGATGGCGCTGTCCCCTGGCCTCCCCTCTCCTCTCTCTGGCCCAGAAAGACAGTTGGTGCTGAGGGGAGGGGTCTCCAGCTGAAGGCGTATGAAGGAGACAAGATGGCGCTGTGCCCTGGCTTCCCCTCTCCTCTCTCTGGCCCAGAAAGACAGTTGGTGCTGAGGGGAGGGGTCTCCAGCTGAAGGCGTGTGAAGGAGACAAGATGGCGCTGTGCCCTGGCCTCCCCTCTCCTCTCTCTGGCCCAGAAAGACAGTTGGTGCTGAGGGGAGGGGTCTCCAGCTGAAGGCGTATGAAGGAGACAAGATGGCGCTGTCCCCTGGCCTCCCCTCTCCTCTCTCTGGCCCAGAAAGATAGTTGGTGCTGAGGGGAGGCGTCTCCAGCTGAAGGCGTATGAAGGAGGCAAGATGGCGCTGTGCTCTGGCCTCCCCTCTCCTCTCTCTGGCCCAGAAAGACAGTTGGTGCTGAGGGGAGGGGTCTCCAGCTGAAGGCGTATGAAGGAGACAAGATGGCGCTGTGCCCTGGTCTCCCCTCTCCTCTCTCTGGCCCAGAAAGACAGTTGGTGCTGAGGGGAGGGGTCTCCAGCTGAAGGCGTATGAAGGAGACAAGATGGCGCTGTGCCCTGGCCTCCCCTCTCCTCTCTCTGGCCCAGAAAGACAGTTGGTGCTGAGGGGAGGGGTCTCCAGCTGAAGGCGTATGAAGGAGACAAGATGGCGCTGTGCCCTGGTCTCCCCTCTCCTCTCTCTGGCCCAGAAAGACAGTTGGTGCTGAGGGGAGGGGTCTCCAGCTGAAGGCGTATGAAGGAGACAAGATGGCGCTGTGCTCTGGCCTCCCCTCTCCTCTCTCTGGCCCAGAAAGACAGTTGGTGCTGAGGGGAGGGGTCTCCAGGTGAAGGCGTATGAAGGAGACAAGATGGCGCTGTGCCCTGGTCTCCCCTCTCCTCTCTCTGGCCCAGAAAGACAGTTGGTGCTGAGGGGAGGGGTCTCCAGCTGAAGGCGTATGAAGGAGGCAAGATGGCGCTGTGCCCTGGCCTCCCCTCTCCTCTCTCTGGCCCAGAAAGACAGTTGGTGCTGAGGGGAGGGGTCTCCAGCTGAAGGCGTATGAAGGAGACAAGATGGCGCTCTCCCCTGGCCTCCCCTCTCCTCTCTCTGGCCCAGAAAGACAATTGGTGCTGAGGGGAGGCGTCTCCAGCTGAAGGCATATGAAGGGGACAAGATGGCGCTGTGCCCTGTCCTCCCCTCTCCTCTCTCTGGCCCAGAAAGACAGTTGGTGCTGAGGGGAGGGGTCTCCAGCTGAAGGCGTATGAAGGTGACAAGATGGCGCTGTGCCCTGGCTTCCCCTCTCCTCTCTCTGGCCCAGAATGTCACTTGGTGCTGAGGGGAGGGGTCTCCAGCTGAAGGCGTATGAAGGAGACAAGATGGCGCTGTGCCCTGGCTTCTCCTCTCCTCTCGCTGGCCCAGAAAGACAGTTGGTGCTGAGGGGAGGGGTCTCCAGCTGAAGGCGAATGAAGGAGGCAAGATGGCGCTGTGCCCTGGCCTCCCCTCTCCTCTCTCTGGCCCAGAAAGACAGTTGGTGCTGAGGGGAGGGGTCTCCAGCTGAAGGCGTATGAAGGAGACAAGACGGCGCTGTGCCCTGGTCTCCCCTCTCCTCTCTCTGGCCCAGAAAGACAGTTGGTGCTGAGGGGAGGGGTCTCCAGCTGAAGGTGTATGAAGGAGACAAGATGGAGCTGTGCCCTGGCCTCCCCTCTCCTCTCTCTGGCCCAGAAAGACAGTTGGTGCTGAGGGGAGGGGTCTCCAGCTGAAGGCGAATGAAGGAGGCAAGATGGCGCTGTGCCCTGGCCTCCCCTCTCCTCTCTCTGGCCCAGAAAGACAGTTGGTGCTGAGGGGAGGGGTCTCCAGCTGAAGGCGTATGAAGGAGACAAGACGGCGCTGTGCCCTGGTCTCCCCTCTCCTCTCTCTGGCCCAGAAAGACAGTTGGTGCTGAGGGGAGGGGTCTCCAGCTGAAGGCGTATGAAGGAGAAAAAATGGCGCTGTGCCCTGGTCTCCCCTCTCCTCTCTCTGGCCCAGAAAGACGGTGCTGAGGGGAGGGGTCTCCAGCTGAAGGCGTATGAAGGAGGCAAGATGGCGCTGTCCCCTGGCCTCCCCTCTCCTCTCTCTGGCCCAGAAAGACAGTTGGTGCTGAGGGGAGGGGTCTCCAGCTGAAGGCGCATGAAGGAGACAAGATGGCGCTGTCCCCTGGCCTCCCCTCTCCTCTCTCTGGCCCAGAAAGACAGTTGGTGCTGAGGGGAGGCGTCTCCAGCTGAAGGCGTATGAAGTAGACAAAATGGCGCTGTGCCCTGGTCTCCCCTCTCCTCTCTCTGGCCCAGAAAGACGGTGCTGAGGGGAGGGGTCTCCAGCTGAAGGCGTATGAAGGAGGCAAGATGGCGCTGTCCCCTGGCCTCCCCTCTCCTCTCTCTGGCCCAGAAAGACAGTTGGTGCTGAGGGGAGGGGTCTCCAGCTGAAGGCGTATGAAGGAGACAAGATGGCGCTGTCCCCTGGCCTCCCCTCTCCTCTCTCTGGCCCAGAAAGACAGTTGGTGCTGAGGGGAGGGGTCTCCAGCTGAAGGCGTATGAAGGAGACAAGATGGCGCTGTGCCCTGGCTTCCCCTCTCCTCTCTCTGGCCCAGAAAGACAGTTGGTGCTGAGGGGAGGGGTCTCCAGCTGAAGGCGTGTGAAGGAGACAAGATGGCGCTGTGCCCTGGCCTCCCCTCTCCTCTCTCTGGCCCAGAAAGACAGTTGGTGCTGAGGGGAGGGGTCTCCAGCTGAAGGCGTATGAAGGAGACAAGATGGCGCTGTCCCCTGGCCTCCCCTCTCCTCTCTCTGGCCCAGAAAGACAGTTGGTGCTGAGGGGAGGGGTCTCCAGCTGAAGGCGTATGAAGGAGAAAAAATGGCGCTGTGCCCTGGTCTCCCCTCTCCTCTCTCTGGCCCAGAAAGACAGTTGGTGCTGAGGGGAGGCGTCTCCAGCTGAAGGCGTATGAAGGAGACAAAATGGCGCTGTGCCCTGGTCTCCCCTCTCCTCTCTCTGGCCCAGAAAGACGGTGCTGAGGGGAGGGGTCTCCAGCTGAAGGCGTATGAAGGAGGCAAGATGGCGCTGTGCCCTGGCCTCCCCTCTCCTCTCTCTGGCCCAGAAAGACAGTTGGTGCTGAGGGGAGGGGTCTCCAGCTGAAGGCGTATGAAGGAGACAAGATGGCGCTGTCCCCTGGCCTCCCCTCTCCTCTCTCTGGCCCAGAAAGATAGTTGGTGCTGAGGGGAGGGGTCTCCAGCTGAAGGCGTATGAAGGAGGCAAGATGGCGCTGTGCCCTGGCCTCCCCTCTCCTCTCTCTGGCCCAGAAAGACAGTTGGTGCTGAGGGGAGGGGTCTCCAGCTGAAGGCGTATGAAGGAGACAAGATGGCGCTCTCCCCTGGCCTCCCCTCTCCTCTCTCTGGCCCAGAAAGACAGTTGGTGCTGAGGGGAGGCGTCTCCAGCTGAAGGCGTATGAAGGAGACAAGATGGCGCTGTGCCCTGGTCTCCCCTCTCCTCTCTCTGGCCCAGAATGTCACTTGGTGCTGAGGGGAGGCGTCTCCAGCTGAAGGCGTATGAAGGAGACAAGATGGCGCTGTGCCCTGGCCTCCCCTCTCCTCTCTCTGGCCCAGAAAGACAGTTGGTGCTGAGGGGAGGGGTCTCCAGCTGAAGGCGTATGAAGGAGACAAGATGGCGCTGTGCCCTGGCTTCCCCTCTCCTCTCTCTGGCCCAGAAAGACAGTTGGTGCTGAGGGGAGGGGTCTCCAGCTGAAGGCGTATGAAGGAGGCAAGATGGCGCTGTGCCCTGGCCTCCCCTCTCCTCTCTCTGGCCCAGAAAGACAGTTGGTGCTGAGGGGAGGGGTCTCCAGCTGAAGGCGTATGAAGGTGACAAGATGGCGCTGTGCCCTGGCTTCCCCTCTCCTCTCTCTGGCCCAGAATGTCACTTGGTGCTGAGGGGAGGGGTCTCCAGCTGAAGGCGTATGAAGGAGACAAGATGGCGCTGTGCCCTGGCTTCTCCTCTCCTCTCGCTGGCCCAGAAAGACAGTTGGTGCTGAGGGGAGGGGTCTCCAGCTGAAGGCGAATGAAGGAGACAAAATGGCGCTGTGCCCTGGTCTCCCCTCTCCTCTCTCTGGCCCAGAAAGACAGTTGGTGCTGAGGGGAGGGGTCTCCAGCTGAAGGCGTATGAAGGAGACAAAATGGCGCTGTGCCCTGGTCTCCCCTCTCCTCTCTCTGGCCCAGAAAGACAGTTGGTGCTGAGGGGAGGGGTCTCCAGCTGAAGGCGTATGAAGGAGGCAAGATGGCGCTGTGCCCTGGCCTCCCCTCTCCTCTCTCTGGCCCAGAAAGACAGTTGGTGCTGAGGGGAGGGGTCTCCAGCTGAAGGCGTATGAAGGAGACAAGATGGCGCTGTGCCCTGGCCTCCCCTCTCCTCTCTCTGGCCCAGAAAGACAGTTGGTGCTGAGGGGAGGGGTCTCCAGCTGAAGGCGTATGAAGGAGACAAGATGGCGCTGTCCCCTGACCTCCCCTCTCCTCTCTGTGGTCCAGAAAGACAGTTGGTGCTGAGGGGAGGGGTCTCCAGCTGAAGGTGTATGAAGGAGACAAGATGGAGCTGTGCCCTGGCCTCCCCTCTCCTCTCTCTGGCCCAGAAAGATAGTTGGTGCTGAGGGGAGGGGTCTCCAGCTGAAGGCGTATGAAGGAGACAAGATGGCGCTCTCCCCTGGCCTCCCCTCTCCTCTCTCTGGCCCAGAAAGATAGTTGGTGCTGAGGGGAGGGGTCTCCAGCTGAAGGCGTATGAAGGAGGCAAGATGGCGCTGTGCCCTGGCCTCCCCTCTCCTCTCTCTGGCCCAGAAAGACAGTTGGTGCTGAGGGGAGGGGTCTCCAGCTGAAGGCGTATGAAGGAGACAAGATAGCGCTCTCCCCTGGCCTCCCCTCTCCTCTCTCTGGCCCAGAAAGACAGTTGGTGCTGAGGGGAGGCGTCTCCAGCTGAAGGCATATGAAGGGGACAAGATGGCGCTGTGCCCTGTCCTCCCCTCTCCTCTCTCTGGCCCAGAAAGACAGTTGGTGCTGAGGGGAGGGGTCTCCAGCTGAAGGCGTATGAAGGTGACAAGATGGCGCTGTGCCCTGGCTTCCCCTCTCCTCTCTCTGGCCCAGAATGTCACTTGGTGCTGAGGGGAGGGGTCTCCAGCTGAAGGCGTATGAAGGAGACAAGATGGCGCTGTGCCCTGGCCTCCCCTCTCCTCTCTCTGGCCCAGAAAGACAGTTGGTGCTGAGGGGAGGGGTCTCCAGCTGAAGGCGAATGAAGGAGGCAAGATGGCGCTGTGCCCTGGCCTCCCCTCTCCTCTCTCTGGCCCAGAAAGACAGTTGGTGCTGAGGGGAGGGGTCTCCAGCTGAAGGCGAATGAAGGAGGCAAGATGGCGCTGTGCCCTGGCCTCCCCTCTCCTCTCTCTGGCCCAGAAAGACAGTTGGTGCTGAGGGGAGGGGTCTCCAGCTGAAGGCGTATGAAGGAGACAAGATGGCGCTGTGCCCTGGCCTCCCCTCTCCTCTCTCTGGCCCAGAAAGGCAGTTGGTGCTGAGGGGAGGGGTCTCCAGCTGAAGGCGTATGAAGGAGACAAGATGGCGCTCTCCCCTGGCCTCCCCTCTCCTCTCTCTGGCCCAGAAAGACAGTTGGTGCTGAGGGAGGGCGTCTCCAGCTGAAGGCATATGAAGGGGACAAGATGGCGCTGTGCCCTGTCCTCCCCTCTCCTCTCTCTGGCCCAGAAAGACAGTTGGTGCTGAGGGGAGGGGTCTCCAGCTGAAGGCGTATGAAGGTGACAAGATGGCGCTCTCCCCTGGCCTCCCCTCTCCTCTCTCTGGCCCAGAAAGACAGTTGGTGCTGAGGGGAGGGGTCTCCAGCTGAAGGCGTATGAAGGTGACAAGATGGCGCTCTCCCCTGGCCTCCCCTCTCCTCTCTCTGGCCCAGAAAGACAGTTGGTGCTGAGGGGAGGGGTCTCCAGCTGAAGGCGTATGAAGGAGACAAGATGGCGCTGTGCCCTGGCCTCCCCTCTCCTCTCTCTGGCCCAGAAAGGCAGTTGGTGCTGAGGGGAGGGGTCTCCAGCTGAAGGCGTATGAAGGAGACAAGATGGCGCTCTCCCCTGGCCTCCCCTCTCCTCTCTCTGGCCCAGAAAGACAGTTGGTGCTGAGGGAGGGCGTCTCCAGCTGAAGGCATATGAAGGGGACAAGATGGCGCTGTGCCCTGTCCTCCCCTCTCCTCTCTCTGGCCCAGAAAGACAGTTGGTGCTGAGGGGAGGGGTCTCCAGCTGAAGGCGTATGAAGGTGACAAGATGGCGCTCTCCCCTGGCCTCCCCTCTCCTCTCTCTGGCCCAGAAAGACAGTTGGTGCTGAGGGGAGGGGTCTCCAGCTGAAGGCGTATGAAGGTGACAAGATGGCGCTCTCCCCTGGCCTCCCCTCTCCTCTCTCTGGCCCAGAATGTCACTTGGTGCTGAGGGGAGGGGTCTCCAGCTGAAGGCGTATGAAGGAGACAAGATGGCGCTGTACCCTGGCTTCTCCTCTCCTCTCGCTGGCCCAGAAAGACAGTTGGTGCTGAGGGGAGGGGTCTCCAGCTGAAGGCGAATGAAGGAGGCAAGATGGCGCTGTGCCCTGGCCTCCCCTCTCCTCTCTCTGGCCCAGAAAGACAGTTGGTGCTGAGGGGAGGGGTCTCCAGCTGAAGGCGTATGAAGGAGACAAGATGGCGCTGTGCCCTGGCCACCCCTCTCCTCTCTCTGGCCCAGAAAGACAGTTGATGCTGAGGGGAGGGGTCTCCAGCTGAAGGCGTATGAAGGAGACAAGATGGCGCTGTGCCCTGGCCTCCCCTCTCCTCTCTCTGGCCCAGAAAGACAGTTGGTGCTGAGGGGAGGGGTCTCCAGCTGAAGGCGAATGAAGGAGGCAAGATGGCGCTGTGCCCTGGCCTCCCCTCTCCTCTCTCTGGCCCAGAAAGACAGTTGGTGCTGAGGGGAGGGGTCTCCAGCTGAAGGCGTATGAAGGAGACAAGATGGCGCTGTGCCCTGGCCTCCCCTCTCCTCTCTCTGGCTCAGAAAGACAGTTGGTGCTGAGGGGAGGGGTCTCCAGCTGAAGGCGTATGAAGGAGACAAGATGGCGCTGTGCCCTGGCTTCTCCTCTCCTCTCTCTGGCCCAGAAAGACAGTTGATGCTGAGGGGAGGGGTCTCCAGCTGAAGGCGTATGAAGGAGACAAGATGGCGCTGTGCCCTGGCCTCCCCTCTCCTCTCTCTGGCCCAGAAAGACAGTTGGTGCTGAGGGGAGGGGTCTCCAGCTGAAGGCGAATGAAGGAGGCAAGATGGCGCTGTGCCCTGCCCTCCCCTCTCCTCTCTCTGGCCCAGAAAGACAGTTGGTGCTGAGGGGAGGGGTCTCCAGCTGAAGGCGTATGAAGGAGACAAGATGGCGCTGTGCCCTGGCCTCCCCTCTCCTCTCTCTGGCTCAGAAAGACAGTTGGTGCTGAGGGGAGGGGTCTCCAGCTGAAGGCGTATGAAGGAGACAAGATGGCGCTGTGCCCTGGCCTCCCCTCTCCTCTCTCTGGCCCAGAAAGCCAGTTGGAGCTGAGGGGAGGGGTCTCCAGCTGAAGGCGAATGAAGGAGGCAAGATGGCGCTGTGCCCTGGCCTCCCCTCTCCTCTCTCTGGCCCAGAAAGACAGTTGGTGCTGAGGGGAGGGGTCTCCAGCTGAAGGCGTATGAAGGAGACAAGATGGCGATGTCCCCTGGCCTCCCCTCTCCTCTCGCTGGCCCAGAAAGACAGTTGGTGCTGAGGGGAGGGGTCTCCAGCTGAAGGCGTGTGAAGGAGACAAGATGGCGATGTCCCCTGGCCTCCCCTCTCCTCTCGCTGGCCCAGAAAGACAGTTGGTGCTGAGGGGAGGGGTCTCCAGCTGAAGGCGTGTGAAGGAGACAAGATGGCGATGTCCCCTGGCCTCCCCTCTCCTCTCTCTGGCCCAGAAAGACAGTTGGTGCTGAGGGGAGGGGTCTCCAGCTGAAGGCGTATGAAGGAGACAAGATGGCGCTGTCCCCTGGCCTCCCCTCTCCTCTCTCTGGCCCAGAAAGATAGTTGGTGCTGAGGGGAGGGGTCTCCAGCTGAAGGCGTATGAAGGAGGCAAGATGGCGCTGTGCCCTGGCCTCCCCTCTCCTCTCTCTGGCCCAGAAAGACAGTTGGTGCTGAGGGGAGGGGTCTCCAGCTGAAGGCGTATGAAGGAGACAAGATGGCGCTCTCCCCTGGCCTCCCCTCTCCTCTCTCTGGCCCAGAAAGATAGTTGGTGCTGAGGGGAGGGGTCTCCAGCTGAAGGCGTATGAAGGAGACAAGATGGCGATGTCCCCTGGCCTCCCCTCTCCTCTCTCTGGCCCAGAAAGACAGTTGGTGCTGAGGGGAGGGGTCTCCAGCTGAAGGCGTGTGAAGGAGACAAGATGGCGCTGTGCCCTGGCCTCCCCTCTCCTCTCGCTGGCCCAGAAAGACAGTTGGTGCTGAGGGGAGGGGTCTCCAGCTGAAGGCGTGTGAAGGAGACAAGATGGCGATGTCCCCTGGCCTCCCCTCTCCTCTCTCTGGCCCAGAAAGACAGTTGGTGCTGAGGGGAGGGGTCTCCAGCTGAAGGCGTATGAAGGAGACAAGATGGCGCTGTCCCCTGGCCTCCCCTCTCCTCTCTCTGGCCCAGAAAGATAGTTGGTGCTGAGGGGAGGGGTCTCCAGCTGAAGGCGTATGAAGGAGACAAGATGGCGCTGTGCCCTGGCCTCCCCTCTCCTCTCTCTGGCCCAGAAAGACAGTCCGTGCTGAGGGGAGGGGTCTCCAGCTGAAGGCGTATGAAGGAGGCAAGATGGCGCTGTGCCCTGGCCTCCCCTCTCCTCTCTCTGGCCCAGAAAGACAGTTGGTGCTGAGGGGAGGGGTCTCCAGCTGAAGGCGTATGAAGGAGACAAGATGGCGCTCTCCCCTGGCCTCCCCTCTCCTCTCTCTGGCCCAGAAAGATAGTTGGTGCTGAGGGGAGGGGTCTCCAGCTGAAGGCGTATGAAGGAGACAAGATGGCGCTCTCCCCTGGCCTCCCCTCTCCTCTCTCTGGCCCAGAAAGACAGTTGGTGCTGAGGGGAGGGGTCTCCAGCTGAAGGCGTATGAAGGAGGCAAGATGGCGCTGTGCCCTGGCCTCCCCTCTCCTCTCTCTGGCCCAGAAAGACAGTCCGTGCTGAGGGGAGGGGTCTCCAGCTGAAGGCGTGTGAAGGAGACAAGATGGCGATGTCCCCTGGCCTCCCCTCTCCTCTCGCTGGCCCAGAAAGACAGTTGGTGCTGAGGGGAGGGGTCTCCAGCTGAAGGCGTGTGAAGGAGACAAGATGGCGATGTCCCCTGGCCTCCCCTCTCCTCTCTCTGGCCCAGAAAGACAGTTGGTGCTGAGGGGAGGGGTCTCCAGCTGAAGGCGTATGAAGGAGACAAGATGGCGCTGTCCCCTGGCCTCCCCTCTCCTCTCTCTGGCCCAGAAAGATAGTTGGTGCTGAGGGGAGGGGTCTCCAGCTGAAGGCGTATGAAGGAGACAAGATGGCGCTGTGCCCTGGCCTCCCCTCTCCTCTCTCTGGCCCAGAAAGACAGTCCGTGCTGAGGGGAGGGGTCTCCAGCTGAAGGCGTATGAAGGAGGCAAGATGGCGCTGTGCCCTGGCCTCCCCTCTCCTCTCTCTGGCCCAGAAAGACAGTTGGTGCTGAGGGGAGGGGTCTCCAGCTGAAGGCGTATGAAGGAGACAAGATGGCGCTCTCCCCTGGCCTCCCCTCTCCTCTCTCTGGCCCAGAAAGATAGTTGGTGCTGAGGGGAGGGGTCTCCAGCTGAAGGCGTATGAAGGAGGCAAGATGGCGCTGTGCCCTGGCCTCCCCTCTCCTCTCTCTGGCCCAGAAAGACAGTTGGTGCTGAGGGGAGGGGTCTCCAGCTGAAGGCGTATGAAGGAGACAAGATGGCGCTCTCCCCTGGCCTCCCCTCTCCTCTCTCTGGCCCAGAAAGACAGTTGGTGCTGAGGGGTGGCGTCTCCAGCTGAAGGCATATGAAGGGGACAAGATGGCGCTGTGCCCTGGCCTCCCCTCTCCTCTCTCTGGCCCAGAAAGACAGTTGGTGCTGAGGGGAGGGGTCTCCAGCTGAAGGCGTATGAAGGTGACAAGATGGCGCTGTGCCCTGGCTTCCCCTCTCCTCTCTCTGGCCCAGAATGTCACTTGGTGCTGAGGGGAGGGGTCTCCAGCTGAAGGCGTATGAAGGAGACAAGATGGCGCTGTGCCCTGGCTTCTCCTCTCCTCTCGCTGGCCGAGAAAGACAGTTGGTGCTGAGGGGAGGGGTCTCCAGCTGAAGGCGTATGAAGGAGACAAGATGGCGCTGTGCCCTGGCCTCCCCTCTCCTCTCTCTGGCCCAGAAAGACAGTTGGTGCTGAGGAGAGGGGTCTCCAGCTGAAGGCGTATGAAGGAGACAAGATGGCGCTGTGCCCTGGCCTCCTCTCTCCTCTCTCTGGCCCAGAAAGACAGTTGGTGCTGAGGGGAGGGGTCTCCAGCTGAAGGCGAATGAAGGAGGCAAGATGGCGCTGTGCCCTGGCCTCCCCTCTCCTCTCTCTGGCCCAGAAAGACAGTTGGTGCTGAGGGGAGGGGTCTCCAGCTGAAGGCGTATGAAGGAGGCAAGATGGCGCTGTGCCCTGGCTTCTCCTCTCCTCTCGCTGGCCCAGAAAGACAGTTGGTGCTGAGGGGAGGGGTCTCCAGCTGAAGGCGTGTGAAGGAGACAAGATGGCGCTGTGCCCTGGCCTCCCCTCTCCTCACTCTGGCCCAGAATGTCAGTTGGTGCTGAGGGGAGGGGTCTCCAGTTGAAGGCGTATGAAGGAGACAAGATGGCGATGTCCCCTGGCCTCCCCTCTCCTCTCTCTGGCCCAGAAAGACAGTTGGTGCTGAGGGGAGGGGTCTCCAGCTGAAGGCGTATGAAGGAGACAAGATGGCGCTGTCCCCTGGCCTCCCCTCTCCTCTCTCTGGCCCAGAAATACAGTTGGTGCTGAGGGGAGGGGTCTCCAGCTGAAGGCGAATGAAGGAGGCAAGATGGCGCTGTGCCCTGGCCTCCCCTCTCCTCTCTCTGGCCCAGAAAGACAGTTGGTGCTGAGGGGAGGGGTCTCCAGCTGAAGGCGTATGAAGGAGACAAGATGGCGCTGTGCCCTGGCTTCCCCTCTCCTCTCTCTGGCCCAGAAAGACAGTTGGTGCTGAGGGGAGGGGTCTCCAGCTGAAGGCGTATGAAGGAGACAAGATGGCGATGTCCCCTGGCCTCCCCTCTCCTCTCGCTGGCCCAGAAAGACAGTTGGTGCTGAGGGGAGGGGTCTCCAGCTGAAGGCGTATGAAGGAGACAAGATGGCGCTGTGCCCTGGCTTCTCCTCTCCTCTCGCTGGCCCAGAAAGACAGTTGGTGCTGAGGGGAGGGGTCTCCAGCTGAAGGCGTGTGAAGGAGACAAGATGGCGCTGTGCCCTGGCCTCCCCTCTCCTCACTCTGGCCCAGAATGTCAGTTGGTGCTGAGGGGAGGGGTCTCCAGTTGAAGGCGTATGAAGGAGACAAGATGGCGATGTCCCCTGGCCTCCCCTCTCCTCTCTCTGGCCCAGAAATACAGTTGGTGCTGAGGGGAGGGGTCTCCAGCTGAAGGCGAATGAAGGAGGCAAGATGGCGCTGTGCCCTGGCCTCCCCTCTCCTCTCTCTGGCCCAGAAAGACAGTTGGTGCTGAGGGGAGGGGTCTCCAGCTGAAGGCGTATGAAGGAGACAAGATGGCGCTGTGCCCTGGCTTCCCCTCTCCTCTCTCTGGCCCAGAAAGACAGTTGGTGCTGAGGGGAGGGGTCTCCAGCTGAAGGTGTATGAAGGAGACAAGATGGCGATGTCCCCTGGCCTCCCCTCTCCTCTCGCTGGCCCAGAAAGACAGTTGGTGCTGAGGGGAGGGGTCTCCAGCTGAAGGCGTATGAAGGAGACAAGATGGCGCTGTGCCCTGGCTTCTCCTCTCCTCTCGCTGGCCCAGAAAGACAGTTGGTGCTGAGGGGAGGGGTCTCCAGCTGAAGGCGTGTGAAGGAGACAAGATGGCGCTGTGCCCTGGCCTCCCCTCTCCTCACTCTGGCCCAGAATGTCAGTTGGTGCTGAGGGGAGGGGTCTCCAGTTGAAGGCGTATGAAGGAGACAAGATGGCGATGTCCCCTGGCCTCCCCTCTCCTCTCTCTGGCCCAGAAAGACAGTTGGTGCTGAGGGGAGGGGTCTCCAGCTGAAGGCGTATGAAGGAGACAAGATGGCGCTGTCCCCTGGCCTCCCCTCTCCTCTCTCTGGCCCAGAAATACAGTTGGTGCTGAGGGGAGGGGTCTCCAGCTGAAGGCGAATGAAGGAGGCAAGATG
Source organism: Anolis sagrei (assembly GCF_037176765.1). Taxonomy (NCBI): domain Eukaryota; kingdom Metazoa; phylum Chordata; class Lepidosauria; order Squamata; family Anolidae; genus Anolis; species Anolis sagrei. The sequence goes on from NC_090029.1 coordinate 544,580, forward strand.
GCGCTGTGCCCTGGCCTCCCCTCTCCTCTCTCTGGCCCAGAAAGACAGTTGGTGCTGAGGGGAGGGGTCTCCAGCTGAAGGCGTATGAAGGAGACAAGATGGCGCTGTGCCCTGGCTTCCCCTCTCCTCTCTCTGGCCCAGAAAGACAGTTGGTGCTGAGGGGAGGGGTCTCCAGCTGAAGGCGTATGAAGGAGACAAGATGGCGATGTCCCCTGGCCTCCCCTCTCCTCTCGCTGGCCCAGAAAGACAGTTGGTGCTGAGGGGAGGGGTCTCCAGCTGAAGGCGTGTGAAGGAGACAAGATGGCGATGTCCCCTGGCCTCCCCTCTCCTCTCTCTGGCCCAGAAAGATAGTTGGTGCTGAGGGGAGGGGTCTCCAGCTGAAGGCGTATGAAGGAGGCAAGATGGCGCTGTCCCCTGGCCTCCCCTCTCCTCTCTCTGGCCCAGAAAGATAGTTGGTGCTGAGGGGAGGGGTCTCCAGGTGAAGGCGTATGAAGGAGGCAAGATGGCGCTGTGCCCAGGCATCCCCTCTCCTCTCTCTGGCCCAGAATGACAGTTGGTGCTGAGGGGAGGGGTCTCCAGCTGAAGGCGTATGAAGGAGGCAAGATGGCGCTTTCCCCTGGCCTCCCCTCTCCTCTCTCTGGCCCAGAATGTCAGTTGGTGCTGAGGGGAGGGGTCTCCAGCTGAAGGCGTATGAAGGAGACAAGATGGCGCTGTCCCCTGGCCTCCCCTCTCCTCTCTCTGGCCCAGAAATACAGTTGGTGCGGAGGGGAGGGGTCTCCAGCTGAGGGCGTATGAAGGAGACAAGATGGCGCTGTCCCCTGGCCTCCCCTCTCCTCTCTCTGGCCCAGAAATACAGTTGGTGCTGAGGGGAGGGGTCTCCAGCTGAAGGCGTATGAAGGAGACAAGATGGCGCTGTGCCCTGGCTTCTCCTCTCCTCTCGCTGGCCCAGAAAGACAGTTGGTGCTGAGGGGAGGGGTCTCCAGCTGAAGGCGAATGAAGGAGGCAAGATGGCGCTGTGCCCTGGCCTCCCCTCTCCTCTCTCTTGCCCAGAAAGACAGTTGGTGCTGAGGGGAGGGGTCTCCAGCTGAAGGTGTATGAAGGAGACAAGATGGAGCTGTGCCCTGGCCTCCCCTCTCCTCTCTCTGGCCCAGAAAGACAGTTGGTGCTGAGGGGAGGGGTCTCCAGCTGAAGGCGTATGAAGGAGACAAGATGGCGCTGTGCCCTGGCCTCCCCTCTCCTCTCTCTGGCCCAGAAAGACAGTTGGTGCTGAGGGGAGGGGTCTCCAGCTTAAGGCGTATGAAGGAGACAAGATGGCGCTGTGCCCTGGCCTCCCCTCTCCTCTCTCTGGCCCAGAAAGACAGTTGGTGCTGAGGGGAGGGGTCTCCAGCTGAAGGCGTATGAAGGAGACAAGATGGCGCTGTCCCCTGACCTCCCCTCTCCTCTCTGTGGTCCAGAAAGACAGTTGGTGCTGAGGGGAGGGGTCTCCAGCTGAAGGTGTATGAAGGAGACAAGATCGAGCTGTGCCCTGGCCTCCCCTCTCCTCTCTCTGGCCCAGAAAGACAGTTGGTGCTGAGGGGAGGGGTCTCCAGCTGAAGGCGTATGAAGGAGACAAGATGGCGCTGTGCCCTGGCCTCCCCTCTCCTCTCTCTGGCCCAGAAAGACAGTTGGTGCTGAGGGGAGGGGTCTCCAGCTGAAGGTGTATGAAGGAGACAAGATGGAGCTGTGCCCTGGCCTCCCCTCTCCTCTCTCTGGCCCAGAAAGACAGTTGGTGCTGAGGGGAGGGGTCTCCAGCTGAAGGCGTATGAAGGAGACAAGATGGCGCTGTGCCCTGGTCTCCCCTCTCCTCTCTCTGGCCCAGAAAGACAGTTGGTGCTGAGGGGAGGGGTCTCCAGCTGAAGGTGTATGAAGGAGACAAGATGGAGCTGTGCCCTGGCCTCCCCTCTCCTCTCTCTGGCCCAGAAAGACAGTTGGTGCTGAGGGGAGGGGTCTCCAGCTGAAGGCGTATGAAGGAGACAAGATGGCGCTGTGCCCTGGCCTCCCCTCTCCTCTCTCTGGCCCAGAAAGACAGTTGGTGCTGAGGGGAGGGGTCTCCAGCTGAAGGCGTATGAAGGAGACAAGATGGTGCTGTGCCCTGGCCTCCCCTCTCCTCTCTCTGGCCCAGAATGTCAGTTCGTGCTGAGGGGAGGGGTCTCCACCTGAAGGCGTATGCAGGAGACAAGATGGCGCTGTGCCCTGGCCTCCCCTCTCCTCTCTCTGGCCCAGAATGTCAGTTCGTGCTGAGGGGAGGGGTCTCCACCTGAAGGCGTATGCAGGAGACAAGATGGCGCTGTCCCCTGGCCTCCCCTCTCCTCTCTCTGGCCCAGAATGTCAGTTCGTGCTGAGGGGAGGGGTCTCCAGCTGAAGGCGTATGAAGGAGACAAGATGGCGCTGTCCCCTGGCCTCCCCTCTCCTCTCTCTGGCCCAGAATGTCAGTTGGTGCTGAGGGGAGGGGTCTCCAGCTGAAGGCGTATGAAGGAGACAAGATGGTGCTGTGCCCTGGCCTCCCCTCTCCTCTCTCTGGCCCAGAATGTCAGTTGGTGCTGAGGGGAGGGGTCTCCAGCTGAAGGCGTATGAAGGAGACAAGATGGCGCTGTCCCCTGGCCTCCCCTCTCCTCTCTCTGGCCCAGAATGTCAGTTCGTGCTGAGGGGAGGGGTCTCCAGCTGAAGGCGTATGAAGGAGACAAGATGGCGCTGTCCCCTGGCCTCCCCTCTCCTCACTCTGGCCCAGAATGTCAGTTCGTGCTGAGGGGAGGGGTCTCCAGCTGAAGGCGTATGAAGGAGACAAGATGGCGCTGTCCCCTGGCCTCCCCTCTCCTCACTCTGGCCCAGAATGTCGGTTCGTGCTGAGGGGAGGGGTCTCCAGCTGAAAGCGTATGAAGGAGACAAGATGGCGCTGTGCCCTGGCCTCCCCTCTCCTCACTCTGGCCCAGAATGTCAGTTGTGCTGAGGGGAGGGGTCTCCAGCTGAAGGCGTATGAAGGAGACAAGATGGCGCTGTCCCCTGGCCTCCCCTCTCCTCACTCTGGCCCAGAATGTCAGTTGGTGCTGAGGGGAGGGGTCTCCAGCTGAAGGCATATGAAGGAGACAAGATGGCGCTGTGCCCGGGCCTCCCCTCTCCTCTCTCTGGCCCAGAATGTCAGTTGTGCTGAGGGGAGGGGTCTCCAGCTGAAGGCGTATGAAGGAGACAAGATGGCGCTGTCCCCTGGCCTCCCATCTCCTCTCTCTGGCCCAGAATGTCACTTGGTGCTGAGGGGAGGGGTCTCCAGCTGAAGGCGTATGAAGGAGACAAGATGGCGCTGTGCCCTGGCCTCCCCTCTCCTCTCTCTGGCCCAGAATGACAGTTGGTGCTGAGGGGAGGGGTCTCCAGCTGAAGGCGAATGAAGGAGACAAGATGGCGATGTGCCCTGGCCTCCCCTCTCCTCTCTCTGGCCCAGAATGTCAGTTGGTGCTGAGGGGAGGGGTCTCCAGCTGAAGGCGTAAGAAGGAGACAAGATGGCGCTGTCCCTGGCCTCCCCTCTCCTCTCTCTGGCCCAGAATGTCAGTTGGTGCTGAGGGGAGGGGTCTCCAGCTGAAGATGTATGAAGGAGACAAGATGGCGCTGTGCCCTGGCCTCCCCTCTCCTCTCTCTGGCCCAGAATGTCAGTTGGTGCTGAGGGGAGGGGTCTCCAGCTGAAGGCGTATGAAGGAGACAAGATGGCGCTGTGCCCTGGCCTCCCCTCTCCTCTCTCTGGCCCAGAATGACAGTTGGTGCTGAGGGGAGGGGTCTCCAGCTGAAGGCGAATGAAGGAGACAAGATGGCGCTGTGCCCTGGCCTCCCCTCTCCTCTCTCTGGCCCAGAATGTCAGTTGGTGCTGAGGGGAGGGGTCTCCAGCTGAAGATGTATGAAGGAGACAAGATGGCGCTGTGCCCTGGCCTCCCCTCTCCTCTCTCTGGCCCAGAATGTCAGTTGGTGCTGAGGGGAGGGGTCTCCAGCTGAAGGCGTATGAAGGAGACAAGATGGCGCTGTGCCCTGGCCTCCCCTCTCCTCTCTCTGGCCCAGAATGTCAGTTGGTGCTGAGGGGAGGGGTCTCCAGCTGAAGGCGAATGAAGGAGACAAGATGGCGATGTGCCCTGGCCTCCCCTCTCCTCTCTCTGGCCCAGAATGTCAGTTGGTGCTGAGGGGAGGGGTCTCCAGCTGAAGGCGTAAGAAGGAGACAAGATGGCGCTGTCCCTGGCCTCCCCTCTCCTCTCTCTGGCCCAGAATGTCAGTTGGTGCTGAGGGGAGGGGTCTCCAGCTGAAGATGTATGAAGGAGACAAGATGGCGCTGTGCCCTGGCCTCCCCTCTCCTCTCTCTGGCCCAGAATGTCAGTTGGTGCTGAGGGGAGGGGTCTCCAGCTGAAGGCGTATGAAGGAGACAAGATGGCGCTGTGCCCTGGCCTCCCCTCTCCTCTCTCTGGCCCAGAATGACAGTTGGTGCTGAGGGGAGGGGTCTCCAGCTGAAGGCGAATGAAGGAGACAAGATGGTGCTGTCCCCTGGCCTCCCCTCTCCTCACTCTGGCCCAGAATGTCAGTTCGTGCTGAGGGGAGGGGTCTCCAGCTGAAGGCGAATGAAGGAGACAAGATGGCGATGTGCCCTGGCCTCCCCTCTCCTCTCTCTGGCCCAGAATGTCAGTTGGTGCTGAGGGGAGGGGTCTCCAGCTGAAGGCGTAAGAAGGAGACAAGATGGCGCTGTCCCTGGCCTCCCCTCTCCTCTCTCTGGCCCAGAATGTCAGTTGGTGCTGAGGGGAGGGGTCTCCAGCTGAAGATGTATGAAGGAGACAAGATGGCGCTGTGCCCTGGCCTCCCCTCTCCTCTCTCTGGCCCAGAATGTCAGTTGGTGCTGAGGGGAGGGGTCTCCAGCTGAAGGCGTATGAAGGAGACAAGATGGCGCTGTGCCCTGGCCTCCCCTCTCCTCTCTCTGGCCCAGAATGACAGTTGGTGCTGAGGGGAGGGGTCTCCAGCTGAAGGCGAATGAAGGAGACAAGATGGCGCTGTGCCCTGGCCTCCCCTCTCCTCTCTCTGGCCCAGAATGTCAGTTGGTGCTGAGGGGAGGGGTCTCCAGCTGAAGATGTATGAAGGAGACAAGATGGCGCTGTGCCCTGGCCTCCCCTCTCCTCTCTCTGGCCCAGAATGTCAGTTGGTGCTGAGGGGAGGGGTCTCCAGCTGAAGGCGTATGAAGGAGACAAGATGGCGCTGTGCCCTGGCCTCCCCTCTCCTCTCTCTGGCCCAGAATGTCAGTTGGTGCTGAGGGGAGGGGTCTCCAGCTGAAGGCGAATGAAGGAGACAAGATGGCGATGTGCCCTGGCCTCCCCTCTCCTCTCTCTGGCCCAGAATGTCAGTTGGTGCTGAGGGGAGGGGTCTCCAGCTGAAGGCGTAAGAAGGAGACAAGATGGCGCTGTCCCTGGCCTCCCCTCTCCTCTCTCTGGCCCAGAATGTCAGTTGGTGCTGAGGGGAGGGGTCTCCAGCTGAAGATGTATGAAGGAGACAAGATGGCGCTGTGCCCTGGCCTCCCCTCTCCTCTCTCTGGCCCAGAATGTCAGTTGGTGCTGAGGGGAGGGGTCTCCAGCTGAAGGCGTATGAAGGAGACAAGATGGCGCTGTGCCCTGGCCTCCCCTCTCCTCTCTCTGGCCCAGAATGACAGTTGGTGCTGAGGGGAGGGGTCTCCAGCTGAAGGCGAATGAAGGAGACAAGATGGTGCTGTCCCCTGGCCTCCCCTCTCCTCACTCTGGCCCAGAATGTCAGTTGGTGCTGAGGGGAGGGGTCTCCAGCTGAAGGCGTAAGAAGGAGACAAGATGGCGCTGTCCCTGGCCTCCCCTCTCCTCTCTCTGGCCCAGAATGTCAGTTCGTGCTGAGGGGAGGGGTCTCCAGCTGAAGGCGTATGAAGGAGACAAGATGGCGCTGTGCCCTGGCCTCCCCTCTCCTCTCTGTGGCCCAGAAAGACAGTTGGTGCTGAGGGGAGGGGTCTCCAGCTGAAGGTGTATGAAGGAGACAAGATGGCGCTCTCCCCTGGCCTCCCCTCTCCTCTCTCTGGCCCAGAAAGACAGTCCGTGCTGAGGGGAGGGCTCTCCAGCTGAAGGTGTATGAAGGAGACAAGATGGCGCTGTGCCCTGGCCTCCCCTCTCCTCTCTCTGGCCCAGAATGTCAGTTGGTGCTGAGGGGAGGGGTCTCCAGCTGAAGGCGTATGAAGGAGACAAGATGGCGCTGTCCCCTGACCTCCCCTCTCCTCTCTGTGGTCCAGAAAGACAGTTGGTGCTGAGGGGAGGGGTCTCCAGCTGAAGGCGTATGAAGGAGACAAGATGGCGCTGTGCCCTGGCCTCCCCTCTCCTCTCTCTGGCCCAGAAAGACAGTTGGTGCTGAGGGGAGGGGTCTCCAGCTGAAGGCGTATGAAGGAGACAAGATGGCGCTGTCCCCTGACCTCCCCTCTCCTCTCTGTGGTCCAGAAAGACAGTTGGTGCTGAGGGGAGGGGTCTCCAGCTGAAGGCGTATGAAGGAGACAAGATGGCGCAGTGCCCTGGCCTCCCCTCTCCTCTCTCTGGCCCAGAAAGACAGTTGGTGCTGAGGGGAGGGGTCTCCAGCTGAAGGCGTATGAAGGAGACAAGATGGCGCTGTGCCCTGGCCTCCCCTCTCCTCTCTGTGGTCCAGAAAGACAGTTGGTGCTGAGGGGAGGGGTCTCCAGCTGAAGGTGTATGAAGGAGACAAGATGGAGCTGTGCCCTGGCCTCCCCTCTCCTCTCTCTGGCCCAGAAAGACAGTTGGTGCTGAGGGGAGGGGTCTCCAGCTGAAGGCGTATGAAGGAGACAAGATGGCGCTGTGCCCTGGCCTCCCCTCTCCTCTCTGTGGCCCAGAAAGACAGTTGGTGCTGAGGGGAGGGGTCTCCAGCTGAAGGCGTATGAAGGAGACAAGATGGCGCTGTGCCCTGGCCTCCCCTCTCCTCACTCTGGCCCAGAATGTCAGTTGGTGCTGAGGGGAGGGGTCTCCAGCTAAAGGCATATGAAGGAGACAAGATGGCGCTGTGCCCGGGCCTCCCCTCTCCTCACTCTGGCCCAGAATGTCAGTTGGTGCTGAGGGGAGGGGTCTCCAGCTGAAGGCGTATGAAGGAGACAAGATGGCGCTGTCCCCTGGCCTCCCCTCTCCTCACTCTGGCCCAGAATGTCAGTTGGTGCTGAGGGGAGGGGTCTCCAGCTAAAGGCATATGAAGGAGACAAGATGGCGCTGTGCCCGGGCCTCCCCTCTCCTCTCTCTGGCCCAGAAAGACAGTTCGTGCTGAGGGGAGGGGTCTCCAGCTGAAGGCGTATGAAGGAGACAAGATGGCGCTGTCCCCTGGCCTCCCCTCTCCTCTCTCTGGCCCAGAATGTCAGTTGTGCTGAGGGGAGGGGTCTCCAGCTGAAGGCGTATGAAGGAGACAAGATGGCGCTGTCCCCTGGCCTCCCCTCTCCTCACTCTGGCCCAGAATGTCAGTTCGTGCTGAGGGGAGGGGTCTCCAGCTGAAGGCGTATGCAGGAGACAAGATGGCGCTGTCCCTGGCCTCCCCTCTCCTCACTCTGGCCCAGAATGTCAGTTCGTGCTGAGGGGAGGGGTCTCCAGCTGAAGGCGTATGCAGGAGACAAGATGGCGCTGTCCCTGGCCTCCCCTCTCCTCACTCTGGCCAGAATGTCAGTTGGTGCTGAGGGGAGGGGTCTCCAGCTGAAGGCGTATGAAGGAGACAAGATGGCGCTGTGCCCGGGCCTCCCCTCTCCTCTCTCTGGCCCAGAATGTCAGTTGTGCTGAGGGGAGGGGTCTCCAGCTGAAGGCGTATGAAGGAGACAAGATGGCGCTGTCCCCTGGCCTCCCCTCTCCTCACTCTGGCCCAGAATGTCAGTTCGTGCTGAGGGGAGGGGTCTCCAGCTGAAGGCGTATGCAGGAGACAAGATGGCGCTGTCCCTGGCCTCCCCTCTCCTCACTCTGGCCCAGAATGTCAGTTGGTGCTGAGGGGAGGGGTCTCCAGCTGAAGGCGTATGAAGGAGACAAGATGGCGCTGTCCCCTGGCCTCCCCTCTCCTCTCTCTGGCCCAGAATGTCAGTTGGTGCTGAGGGGAGGGGTCTCCAGCTGAAGGCGTATGAAGGAGACAAGATGGCGCTGTCCCTGGCCTCCCCTCTCCTCTCTCTGGCCCAGAATGTCAGTTGGTGCTGAGGGGAGGGGTCTCCAGCTGAAGATGTATGAAGGAGACAAGATGGCGCTGTCCCCTGGCCTCCCCTCTCCTCTCTCTGGCCCAGAATGTCAGTTGTTGCTGAGGGGAGGGGTCTGCAGCTGACGGCGTATGAAGGAGACAAGATGGCGCTGTCCCCTGGCCTCCCCTCTCCTCACTCTGGCCCAGAAAGAGAGTTGGTGCTGAGGGGAGGGGTCTCCAGCTGAAGGCGTATGAAGGAGACAAGATGGCGCTGTTCCCTGGCCTCCCCTCTCCTCACTCTGGCCCAGAATGTCAGTTGGTGCCGAGGGGAGGGGTCTCCAGCTGAAGGCATATGAAGGAGACAAGATGGCGCTGTGCCCGGGCCTCCCCTCTCCTCTCTCTGGCCCAGAATGTCAGTTGTGCTGAGGGGAGGGGTCTCCAGCTGAAGGCGTATGCAGGAGACAAGATGGCGCTGTCCCCTGGCCTCCCCTCTCCTCACTCTGGCCCAGAATGTCAGTTCGTGCTGAGGGGAGGGGTCTCCAGCTGAAGGCGTATGCAGGAGACAAGATGGCGCTGTCCCTGGCCTCCCCTCTCCTCACTCTGGCCCAGAATGTCAGTTGGTGCTGAGGGGAGGGGTCTCCAGCTGAAGGCGTATGAAGGAGACAAGATGGCGCTGTGCCCTGGCCTCCCCTCTCCTCACTCTGGCCCAGAATGTCAGTTGGTGCTGAGGGGAGGGGTCTCCAGCTGAAGGCGAATGAAGGAGACAAGATGGCGCTGTCCCCTGGCCTCCCCTCTCCTCACTCTGGCCCAGAATGTCAGTTCGTGCTGAGGGGAGGGGTCTCCAGCTGAAGGCGTATGCAGGAAACAAGATGGCGCTGTCCCCTGGCCTCCCCTCTCCTCACTCTGGCCCAGAATGTCAGTTCGTGCTGAGGGGAGGGGTCTCCAGCTGAAGGCGTATGCAGGAGACAAGATGGCGCTGTCCCTGGCCTCCCCTCTCCTCACTCTGGCCCAGAATGTCAGTTCGTGCTGTGGGGAGGGGTCTCCAGCTGAAGGCGTATGAAGGAGACAAGATGGCGCTGTGCCCTGGCCTCCCCTCTCCTCACTCTGGCCCAGAATGTCAGTTGGTGCTGAGGGGAGGGGTCTCCAGCTGAAGGCGAATGAAGGAGACAAGATGGCGCTGTGCCCTGGCCTCCCCTCTCCTCTCTCTGGCCCAGAATGTCAGTTGGTGCTGAGGGGAGGGGTCTCCAGCTGAAGGCGAATGAAGGAGACAAGATGGCGCTGTGCCCTGGCCTCCCCTCTCCTCTCTCTGGCCCAGAATGTCAGTTGGTGCTGAGGGGAGGGGTCTCCAGCTGAAGGCGTATGAAGGAGACAAGATGGCACTGTGCCCTGGCCTCCCCTCTCCTCACTCTGGCCCAGAATGTCAGTTCGTGCTGTGGGGAGGGGTCTCCAGCTGAAGGCGTATGAAGGAGATAAGATGGCGCTGTGCCCTGGCCTCCCCTCTCCTCACTCTGGCCCAGAATGTCAGTTGGTGCTGAGGGGAGGGGTCTCCAGCTGAAGGCGTATGAAGGAGACAAGATGGCGCTGTCCCCTGGCCTCCCCTCTCCTCACTCTGGCCCAGAAAGAGAGTTGGTGCTGAGGGGAGGGGTCTCCAGCTGAAGGCGTATGAAGGAGACAAGATGGCGCTGTCCCCTGGCTTCCCCTCTCCTCTCTCTGGCCCAGAATGACAGTTCGTGCTGAGGGGAGGGGTCTGCAGCTGACGGCGTATGAAGGAGACAAGATGGCGCTGTCCCCTGGCCTCCCCTCTCCTCACTCTGGCCCAGAAAGACAGTTCGTGCTGAGGGGAGGGGTCTCCAGCTGAAGGCGTATGAAGGAGACAAGATGACGCTGTCCCCGGCCTCCCCTCTCCTCACTCTGGCCCAGAAAGACAGTTCGTGCTGAGGGGAGGGGTCTGCAGCTGAAGGCGTATGAAGGAGACAAGATGGCGCTGTGCCCTGGCCTCCCCTCTCCTCACTCTGGCCCAGAATGTCAGTTGGTGCTGAGGGGAGGGGTCTCCAGCTGAAGGCGTATGAAGGAGACAAGATGGCGCTGTCCCCTGGCCTCCCCTCTCCTCTCTCTGGCCCAGAATGTCAGTTGGTGCTGAGGGGAGGGGTCTCCAGCTGAAGGCGTATGAAGGAGACAAGATGGCGCTGTGCCCTGGCCTCCCCTCTCCTCTCTCTGGCCCAGAATGTCAGTTGGTGCTGAGGGGAGGGGTCTCCAGCTGAAGGCGTATGAAGGAGACAAGATGGCACTGTGCCCTGGCCTCCCCTCTCCTCACTCTGGCCCAGAATGTCAGTTCGTGCTGTGGGGAGGGGTCTCCAGCTGAAGGCGTATGAAGGAGACAAGATGGCGCTGTGCCCTGGCCTCCCCTCTCCTCACTCTGGCCCAGAATGTCAGTTGGTGCTGAGGGGAGGGGTCTCCAGCTGAAGGCGAATGAAGGAGACAAGATGGCGCTGTGCCCTGGCCTCCCCTCTCCTCTCTCTGGCCCAGAATGTCAGTTGGTGCTGAGGGGAGGGGTCTCCAGCTGAAGGCGAATGAAGGAGACAAGATGGCGCTGTGCCCTGGCCTCCCCTCTCCTCTCTCTGGCCCAGAATGTCAGTTGGTGCTGAGGGGAGGGGTCTCCAGCTGAAGGCGTATGAAGGAGACAAGATGGCACTGTGCCCTGGCCTCCCCTCTCCTCACTCTGGCCCAGAATGTCAGTTCGTGCTGTGGGGAGGGGTCTCCAGCTGAAGGCGTATGAAGGAGACAAGATGGCGCTGTGCCCTGGCCTCCCCTCTCCTCACTCTGGCCCAGAATGTCAGTTGGTGCTGAGGGGAGGGGTCTCCAGCTGAAGGCGTATGAAGGAGACAAGATGGCGCTGTCCCCTGGCCTCCCCTCTCCTCACTCTGGCCCAGAAAGAGAGTTGGTGCTGAGGGGAGGGGTCTCCAGCTGAAGGCGTATGAAGGAGACAAGATGGCGCTGTCCCCTGGCTTCCCCTCTCCTCTCTCTGGCCCAGAATGACAGTTCGTGCTGAGGGGAGGGGTCTGCAGCTGACGGCGTATGAAGGAGACAAGATGGCGCTGTCCCCTGGCCTCCCCTCTCCTCACTCTGGCCCAGAAAGACAGTTCGTGCTGAGGGGAGGGGTCTCCAGCTGAAGGCGTATGAAGGAGACAAGATGACGCTGTCCCCGGCCTCCCCTCTCCTCACTCTGGCCCAGAAAGACAGTTCGTGCTGAGGGGAGGGGTCTGCAGCTGAAGGCGTATGAAGGAGACAAGATGGCGCTGTGCCCTGGCCTCCCCTCTCCTCACTCTGGCCCAGAATGTCAGTTCGTGCTGAGGGGAGGGGTCTCTAGCTGAAGGCGTATGAAGGAGACAAGATGGCGCTGTGCCCTGGCCTCCCCTCTCCTCACTCTGGCCCAGAAAGAGAGTTGGTGCTGAGGGGAGGGGTCTCTAGCTGAAGGCGTATGAAGGAGACAAGATGGCGCTGTTCCCTGGCCTCCCCTCTCCTCTCTCTGGCCCAGAATGTCAGTTCGTGCTGAGGGGAGGGGTCTCCAGCTGAAAGCGTATGAAGGAGACAAGATGGCGCTGTGCCCTGGCCTCCCCTCTCCTCTCTCTGGCCCAGAATGTCAGTTCGTGCTGAGGGGAGGGGTCTCCAGCTGAAGGCGTATGAAGGAGACAAGATGGCGCTGTGCCCTGGCCTCCCCTCTCCTCACTCTGGCCCAGAATGTCAGTTGGTGCTGAGGGGAGGGGTCTCCAGCTGAAGGCGTATGAAGGAGACAAGATGGCGCTGTGCCCTGGCCTCCCCTCTCCTCACTCTGGCCCAGAAAGAGAGTTGGTGCTGAGGGGAGGGGTCTCCAGCTGAAGGCGAATGAAGGAGACAAGATGGTGCTGTCCCCTGGCCTCCCCTCTCCTCACTCTGGCCCAGAATGTCAGTTCGTGCTGAGGGGAGGGGTCTCCAGCTGAAGGCGAATGAAGGAGACAAGATGGCGATGTGCCCTGGCCTCCCCTCTCCTCTCTCTGGCCCAGAATGTCAGTTGGTGCTGAGGGGAGGGGTCTCCAGCTGAAGGCGTAAGAAGGAGACAAGATGGCGCTGTCCCTGGCCTCCCCTCTCCTCTCTCTGGCCCAGAATGTCAGTTCGTGCTGAGGGGAGGGGTCTCCAGCTGAAAGCGTATGAAGGAGACAAGATGGCGCTGTGCCCTGGCCTCCCCTCTCCTCACTCTGGCCCAGAATGTCAGTTGTGCTGAGGGGAGGGGTCTCCAGCTGAAGGCGTATGAAGGAGACAAGATGGCGCTGTCCCCTGGCCTCCCCTCTCCTCACTCTGGCCCAGAATGTCAGTTGGTGCTGAGGGGAGGGGTCTCCAGCTGAAGGCGTATGAAGGAGACAAGATGGCGCTGTCCCCTGGCCTCCCCTCTCCTCACTCTGGCCCAGAATGTCAGTTGTGCTGAGGGGAGGGGTCTCCAGCTGAAGGCGTATGAAGGAGACAAGATGGCGCTGTGCCCTGGCCTCCCCTCTCCTCTCTGTGGCCCAGAAAGACAGTTGGTGCTGAGGGGAGGGGTCTCCAGCTGAAGGCGTATGAAGGAGACAAGATGGCGCTCTCCCCTGGCCTCCCCTCTCCTCTCTCTGGCCCAGAAAGACAGTCCGTGCTGAGGGGAGGGCTCTCCAGCTGAAGGTGTATGAAGGAGACAAGATGGCGCTGTGCCCTGGCCTCCCCTCTCCTCTCTCTGGCCCAGAATGTCAGTTGGTGCTGAGGGGAGGGGTCTCCAGCTGAAGGCGTATGAAGGAGACAAGATGGCGCTGTCCCCTGACCTCCCCTCTCCTCTCTGTGGTCCAGAAAGACAGTTGGTGCTGAGGGGAGGGGTCTCCAGCTGAAGGCGTATGAAGGAGACAAGATGGCGCTGTGCCCTGGCCTCCCCTCTCCTCTCTGTGGCCCAGAAAGACAGTTGGTGCTGAGGGGAGGGGTCTCCAGCTGAAGGCGTATGAAGGAGACAAGATGGCGCTCTCCCCTGGCCTCCCCTCTCCTCTCTCTGGCCCAGAAAGACAGTCCGTGCTGAGGGGAGGGCTCTCCAGCTGAAGGTGTATGAAGGAGACAAGATGGCGCTGTGCCCTGGCCTCCCCTCTCCTCTCTCTGGCCCAGAATGTCAGTTGGTGCTGAGGGGAGGGGTCTCCAGCTGAAGGCGTATGAAGGAGACAAGATGGCGCTGTCCCCTGACCTCCCCTCTCCTCTCTGTGGTCCAGAAAGACAGTTGGTGCTGAGGGGAGGGGTCTCCAGCTGAAGGCGTATGAAGGAGACAAGATGGCGCTGTGCCCTGGCCTCCCCTCTCCTCTCTGTGGCCCAGAAAGACAGTTGGTGCTGAGGGGAGGGGTCTCCAGCTGAAGGTGTATGAAGGAGACAAGATGGCGCTCTCCCCTGGCCTCCCCTCTCCTCTCTCTGGCCCAGAAAGACAGTCCGTGCTGAGGGGAGGGCTCTCCAGCTGAAGGTGTATGAAGGAGACAAGATGGCGCTGTGCCCTGGCCTCCCCTCTCCTCTCTCTGGCCCAGAATGTCAGTTGGTGCTGAGGGGAGGGGTCTCCAGCTGAAGGCGTATGAAGGAGACAAGATGGCGCTGTCCCCTGACCTCCCCTCTCCTCTCTGTGGTCCAGAAAGACAGTTGGTGCTGAGGGGAGGGGTCTCCAGCTGAAGGCGTATGAAGGAGACAAGATGGCGCTGTGCCCTGGCCTCCCCTCTCCTCTCTCTGGCCCAGAAAGACAGTTGGTGCTGAGGGGAGGGGTCTCCAGCTGAAGGCGTATGAAGGAGACAAGATGGCGCTGTCCCCTGACCTCCCCTCTCCTCTCTGTGGTCCAGAAAGACAGTTGGTGCTGAGGGGAGGGGTCTCCAGCTGAAGGTGTATGAAGGAGACAAGATGGAGCTGTGCCCTGGCCTCCCCTCTCCTCTCTCTGGCCCAGAAAGACAGTTGGTGCTGAGGGGAGGGGTCTCCAGCTGAAGGCGTATGAAGGAGACAAGATGGCGCTGTGCCCTGGCCTCCCCTCTCCTCTCTCTGGCCCAGAAAGACAGTTGGTGCTGAGGGGAGGGGTCTCCAGCTGAAGGCGTATGAAGGAGACAAGATGGCGCTGTGCCCTGGCCTCCCCTCTCCTCTCTGTGGTCCAGAAAGACAGTTGGTGCTGAGGGGAGGGGTCTCCAGCTGAAGGCGTATGAAGGAGACAAGATGGCGCTGTGCCCTGGCCTCCCCTCTCCTCTCTCTGGCCCAGAAAGACAGTTGGTGCTGAGGGGAGGGGTCTCCAGCTGAAGGCGTATGAAGGAGACAAGATGGCGCTGTCCCCTGACCTCCCCTCTCCTCTCTGTGGTCCAGAAAGACAGTTGGTGCTGAGGGGAGGGGTCTCCAGCTGAAGGTGTATGAAGGAGACAAGATGGAGCTGTGCCCTGGCCTCCCCTCTCCTCTCTCTGGCCCAGAAAGACAGTTGGTGCTGAGGGGAGGGGTCTCCAGCTGAAGGCGTATGAAGGAGACAAGATGGCGCAGTGCCCTGGCCTCCCCTCTCCTCTCTCTGGCCCAGAAAGACAGTTGGTGCTGAGGGGAGGGGTCTCCAGCTGAAGGCGTATGAAGGAGACAAGATGGCGCTGTGCCCTGGCCTCCCCTCTCCTCTCTGTGGTCCAGAAAGACAGTTGGTGCTGAGGGGAGGGGTCTCCAGCTGAAGGTGTATGAAGGAGACAAGATGGAGCTGTGCCCTGGCCTCCCCTCTCCTCTCTCTGGCCCAGAAAGACAGTTGGTGCTGAGGGGAGGGGTCTCCAGCTGAAGGCGTATGAAGGAGACAAGATGGCGCTGTGCCCTGGCCTCCCCTCTCCTCTCTGTGGCCCAGAAAGACAGTTGGTGCTGAGGGGAGGGGTCTCCAGCTGAAGGCGTATGAAGGAGACAAGATGGCGCTGTGCCCTGGCCTCCCCTCTCCTCACTCTGGCCCAGAATGTCAGTTGGTGCTGAGGGGAGGGGTCTCCAGCTAAAGGCATATGAAGGAGACAAGATGGCGCTGTGCCCGGGCCTCCCCTCTCCTCACTCTGGCCCAGAATGTCAGTTGGTGCTGAGGGGAGGGGTCTCCAGCTGAAGGCGTATGAAGGAGACAAGATGGCGCTGTCCCCTGGCCTCCCCTCTCCTCACTCTGGCCCAGAATGTCAGTTGGTGCTGAGGGGAGGGGTCTCCAGCTAAAGGCATATTAAGGAAACAAGATGGCGCTGTGCCCGGGCCTCCCCTCTCCTCTCTCTGGCCCAGAAAGACAGTTCGTGCTGAGGGGAGGGGTCTCCAGCTGAAGGCGTATGAAGGAGACAAGATGGCGCTGTCCCCTGGCCTCCCCTCTCCTCTCTCTGGCCCAGAATGTCAGTTGGTGCTGAGGGGAGGGGTCTGCAGCTGACGGCGTATGAAGGAGACAAGATGGCGCTGTCCCCTGGCCTCCCCTCTCCTCACTCTGGCCCAGAAAGAGAGTTGGTGCTGAGGGGAGGGGTCTCCAGCTGAAGGCGTATGAAGGAGACAAGATGGCGCTGTTCCCTGGCCTCCCCTCTCCTCACTCTGGCCCAGAATGTCAGTTGGTGCCGAGGGGAGGGGTCTCCAGCTGAAGGCATATGAAGGAGACAAGATGGCGCTGTGCCCGGGCCTCCCCTCTCCTCTCTCTGGCCCAGAATGTCAGTTGTGCTGAGGGGAGGGGTCTCCAGCTGAAGGCGTATGCAGGAGACAAGATGGCGCTGTCCCCTGGCCTCCCCTCTCCTCACTCTGGCCCAGAATGTCAGTTCGTGCTGAGGGGAGGGGTCTCCAGCTGAAGGCGTATGCAGGAGACAAGATGGCGCTGTCCCTGGCCTCCCCTCTCCTCACTCTGGCCCAGAATGTCAGTTGGTGCTGAGGGGAGGGGTCTCCAGCTGAAGGCGTATGAAGGAGACAAGATGGCGCTGTCCCCTGGCCTCCCCTCTCCTCTCTCTGGCCCAGAATGTCAGTTGGTGCTGAGGGGAGGGGTCTCCAGCTGAAGGCGTATGAAGGAGACAAGATGGCGCTGTCCCCTGGCCTCCCCTCTCCTCACTCTGGCCCAGAAAGAGAGTTGGTGCTGAGGGGAGGGGTCTCCAGCTGAAGGCGTATGAAGGAGACAAGATGGCGCTGTCCCCTGGCTTCCCCTCTCCTCTCTCTGGCCCAGAATGACAGTTCGTGCTGAGGGGAGGGGTCTGCAGCTGACGGCGTATGAAGGAGACAAGATGGCGCTGTCCCCTGGCCTCCCCTCTCCTCACTCTGGCCCAGAAAGACAGTTCGTGCTGAGGGGAGGGGTCTCCAGCTGAAGGCGTATGAAGGAGACAAGATGACGCTGTCCCCGGCCTCCCCTCTCCTCACTCTGGCCCAGAAAGACAGTTCGTGCTGAGGGGAGGGGTCTGCAGCTGAAGGCGTATGAAGGAGACAAGATGGCGCTGTGCCCTGGCCTCCCCTCTCCTCACTCTGGCCAGAATGTCAGTTGGTGCTGAGGGGAGGGGTCTCCAGCTGAAGGCGTATGAAGGAGACAAGATGGCGCTGTGCCCGGGCCTCCCCTCTCCTCTCTCTGGCCCAGAATGTCAGTTGTGCTGAGGGGAGGGGTCTCCAGCTGAAGGCGTATGAAGGAGACAAGATGGCGCTGTCCCCTGGCCTCCCCTCTCCTCACTCTGGCCCAGAATGTCAGTTCGTGCTGAGGGGAGGGGTCTCCAGCTGAAGGCGTATGAAGGAGACAAGATGGCGCTGTTCCCTGGCCTCCCCTCTCCTCACTCTGGCCCAGAATGTCAGTTGGTGCCGAGGGGAGGGGTCTCCAGCTGAAGGCATATGAAGGAGACAAGATGGCGCTGTGCCCGGGCCTCCCCTCTCCTCTCTCTGGCCCAGAATGTCAGTTGTGCTGAGGGGAGGGGTCTCCAGCTGAAGGCGTATGCAGGAGATAAGATGGCGCTGTCCCCTGGCCTCCCCTCTCCTCACTCTGGCCCAGAATGTCAGTTCGTGCTGAGGGGAGGGGTCTCCAGCTGAAGGCGTATGCAGGAGACAAGATGGCGCTGTCCCTGGCCTCCCCTCTCCTCACTCTGGCCCAGAATGTCAGTTGGTGCTGAGGGGAGGGGTCTCCAGCTGAAGGCGTATGAAGGAGACAAGATGGCGCTGTGCCCTGGCCTCCCCTCTCCTCACTCTGGCCCAGAATGTCAGTTGGTGCTGAGGGGAGGGGTCTCCAGCTGAAGGCGAATGAAGGAGACAAGATGGCGCTGTCCCCTGGCCTCCCCTCTCCTCACTCTGGCCCAGAATGTCAGTTCGTGCTGAGGGGAGGGGTCTCCAGCTGAAGGCGTATGCAGGAGACAAGATGGCGCTGTCCCCTGGCCTCCCCTCTCCTCACTCTGGCCCAGAATGTCAGTTCGTGCTGAGGGGAGGGGTCTCCAGCTGAAGGCGTATGCAGGAGACAAGATGGCGCTGTCCCTGGCCTCCCCTCTCCTCACTCTGGCCCAGAATGTCAGTTCGTGCTGTGGGGAGGGGTCTCCAGCTGAAGGCGTATGAAGGAGACAAGATGGCGCTGTGCCCTGGCCTCCCCTCTCCTCACTCTGGCCCAGAATGTCAGTTGGTGCTGAGGGGAGGGGTCTCCAGCTGAAGGCGAATGAAGGAGACAAGATGGCGCTGTGCCCTGGCCTCCCCTCTCCTCTCTCTGGCCCAGAATGTCAGTTGGTGCTGAGGGGAGGGGTCTCCAGCTGAAGGCGAATGAAGGAGACAAGATGGCGCTGTGCCCTGGCCTCCCCTCTCCTCTCTCTGGCCCAGAATGTCAGTTGGTGCTGAGGGGAGGGGTCTCCAGCTGAAGGCGTATGAAGGAGACAAGATGGCACTGTGCCCTGGCCTCCCCTCTCCTCACTCTGGCCCAGAATGTCAGTTCGTGCTGTGGGGAGGGGTCTCCAGCTGAAGGCGTATGAAGGAGACAAGATGGCGCTGTGCCCTGGCCTCCCCTCTCCTCACTCTGGCCCAGAATGTCAGTTGGTGCTGAGGGGAGGGGTCTCCAGCTGAAGGCGTATGAAGGAGACAAGATGGCGCTGTCCCCTGGCCTCCCCTCTCCTCACTCTGGCCCAGAAAGAGAGTTGGTGCTGAGGGGAGGGGTCTCCAGCTGAAGGCGTATGAAGGAGACAAGATGGCGCTGTCCCCTGGCTTCCCCTCTCCTCTCTCTGGCCCAGAATGACAGTTCGTGCTGAGGGGAGGGGTCTGCAGCTGACGGCGTATGAAGGAGACAAGATGGCGCTGTCCCCTGGCCTCCCCTCTCCTCACTCTGGCCCAGAAAGACAGTTCGTGCTGAGGGGAGGGGTCTCCAGCTGAAGGCGTATGAAGGAGACAAGATGACGCTGTCCCCGGCCTCCCCTCTCCTCACTCTGGCCCAGAAAGACAGTTCGTGCTGAGGGGAGGGGTCTGCAGCTGAAGGCGTATGAAGGAGACAAGATGGCGCTGTGCCCTGGCCTCCCCTCTCCTCACTCTGGCCCAGAATGTCAGTTGGTGCTGAGGGGAGGGGTCTCCAGCTGAAGGCGTATGAAGGAGACAAGATGGCGCTGTCCCCTGGCCTCCCCTCTCCTCTCTCTGGCCCAGAATGTCAGTTGGTGCTGAGGGGAGGGGTCTCCAGCTGAAGGCGTATGAAGGAGACAAGATGGCGCTGTGCCCTGGCCTCCCCTCTCCTCTCTCTGGCCCAGAATGTCAGTTGGTGCTGAGGGGAGGGGTCTCCAGCTGAAGGCGTATGAAGGAGACAAGATGGCACTGTGCCCTGGCCTCCCCTCTCCTCACTCTGGCCCAGAATGTCAGTTCGTGCTGTGGGGAGGGGTCTCCAGCTGAAGGCGTATGAAGGAGACAAGATGGCGCTGTGCCCTGGCCTCCCCTCTCCTCACTCTGGCCCAGAATGTCAGTTGGTGCTGAGGGGAGGGGTCTCCAGCTGAAGGCGAATGAAGGAGACAAGATGGCGCTGTGCCCTGGCCTCCCCTCTCCTCTCTCTGGCCCAGAATGTCAGTTGGTGCTGAGGGGAGGGGTCTCCAGCTGAAGGCGAATGAAGGAGACAAGATGGCGCTGTGCCCTGGCCTCCCCTCTCCTCTCTCTGGCCCAGAATGTCAGTTGGTGCTGAGGGGAGGGGTCTCCAGCTGAAGGCGTATGAAGGAGACAAGATGGCACTGTGCCCTGGCCTCCCCTCTCCTCACTCTGGCCCAGAATGTCAGTTCGTGCTGTGGGGAGGGGTCTCCAGCTGAAGGCGTATGAAGGAGACAAGATGGCGCTGTCCCCTGGCCTCCCCTCTCCTCACGCTGGCCCAGAAAGAGAGTTGGTGCTGAGGGGAGGGGTCTCCAGCTGAAGGCGTATGAAGGAGACAAGATGGCGCTGTCCCCTGGCTTCCCCTCTCCTCTCTCTGGCCCAGAATGACAGTTCGTGCTGAGGGGAGGGGTCTGCAGCTGACGGCGTATGAAGGAGACAAGATGGCGCTGTCCCCTGGCCTCCCCTCTCCTCACTCTGGCCCAGAAAGACAGTTCGTGCTGAGGGGAGGGGTCTCCAGCTGAAGGCGTATGAAGGAGACAAGATGACGCTGTCCCCGGCCTCCCCTCTCCTCACTCTGGCCCAGAAAGACAGTTCGTGCTGAGGGGAGGGGTCTGCAGCTGAAGGCGTATGAAGGAGACAAGATGGCGCTGTGCCCTGGCCTCCCCTCTCCTCACTCTGGCCCAGAATGTCAGTTCGTGCTGAGGGGAGGGGTCTCTAGCTGAAGGCGTATGAAGGAGACAAGATGGCGCTGTGCCCTGGCCTCCCCTCTCCTCACTCTGGCCCAGAAAGAGAGTTGGTGCTGAGGGGAGGGGTCTCTAGCTGAAGGCATATGAAGGAGACAAGATGGCGCTGTTCCCTGGCCTCCCCTCTCCTCTCTCTGGCCCAGAATGTCAGTTCGTGCTGAGGGGAGGGGTCTCCAGCTGAAAGCGTATGAAGGAGACAAGATGGCGCTGTGCCCTGGCCTCCCCTCTCCTCTCTCTGGCCCAGAATGTCAGTTCGTGCTGAGGGGAGGGGTCTCCAGCTGAAGGCGTATGAAGGAGACAAGATGGCGCTGTGCCCTGGCCTCCCCTCTCCTCACTCTGGCCCAGAATGTCAGTTCGTGCTGAGGGGAGGGGTCTCCAGCTGAAGGAGAATGAAGGAGACAACATGGCGATGTGCCCTGGCCTCCCCTCTCCTCTCTCTGGCCCAGAATGTCAGTTGGTGCTGAGGGGAGGGGTCTCCAGCTGAAGATGTATGAAGGAGACAAGATGGCGCTGTCCCCTGGCCTCCCCTCTCCTCTCTCTGGCCCAGAATGTCAGTTCGTGCTGAGGGGAGGGGTCTCCAGCTGAAGGCGTAAGAAGGAGACAAGATGGCGCTGTCCCTGGCCTCCCCTCTCCTCACTCTGGCCCAGAATGTCAGTTGGTGCTGAGGGGAGGGGTCTCCAGCTGAAAGCGTATGAAGGAGACAAGATGGCGCTGTGCCCTGGCCTCCCCTCTCCTCACTCTGGCCCAGAATGTCAGTTCGTGCTGAGGGGAGGGGTCTCCAGCTGAAAGCGTATGAAGGAGACAAGATGGCGCTGTGCCCTGGCCTCCCCTCTCCTCTCTCTGGCCCAGAATGTCAGTTGGTGCTGAGGGGAGGGGTCTCCAGCTGAAGGCGTATGAAGGAGACAAGATGGCGCTGTGCCCTGGCCTCCCCTCTCCTCTCTCTGGCCCAGAATGACAGTTGGTGCTGAGGGGAGGGGTCTCCAGCTGAAGGCGTATGAAGGAGACAAGATGGCGCTGTGCCCTGGCCTCCCCTCTCCTCTCTCTGGCCCAGAATGTCAGTTGGTGCTGAGGGGAGGGGTCTCCAGCTGAAGGCGAATGAAGGAGACAAGATGGCGCTGTCCCCTGGCCTCCCCTCTCCTCACTCTGGCCCAGAATGTCAGTTGGTGCTGAGGGGAGGGGTCTCCAGCTGAAGGCGTATGAAGGAGACAAGATGGCGCTGTGCCCTGGCCTCCCCTCTCCTCTCTCTGGCCCAGAATGTCAGTTGGTGCTGAGGGGAGGGGTCTCCAGCTGAAGGCGTATGAAGGAGACAAGATGGCGCTGTGCCCTGGCCTCCCCTCTCCTCACTCTGGCCCAGAATGTCAGTTGGTGCTGAGGGGAGGGGTCTCCAGCTGAAGGCGAATGAAGGAGACAAGATGGCGCTGTGCCCTGGCCTCCCCTCTCCTCACTCTGGCCCAGAATGTCAGTTGGTGCTGAGGGGAGGGGTCTCCAGCTGAAGGCGTATGAAGGAGACAAGATGGCGCTGTGCCCTGGCCTCCCCTCTCCTCTCTCTGGCCCAGAATGTCAGTTGGTGCTGAGGGGAGGGGTCTCCAGCTGAAGGCGTATGAAGGAGACAAGATGGCGCTGTGCCCTGGCCTCCCCTCTCCTCACTCCGGCCCAGAATGTCAGTTGGTGCTGAGGGGAGGGGTCTCCAGCTGAAGGCGTATGAAGGAGACAAGATGGCACTGTGCCCTGGCCTCCCCTCTCCTCACTCTGGCCCAGAATGTCAGTTGGTGCTGAGGGGAGGGGTCTCCAGCTGAAGGCGTATGAAGGAGACAAGATGGCGCTGTGCCCTGGCCTCCCCTCTCCTCACTCTGGCCCAGAATGTCAGTTCGTGCTGAGGGGAGGGGTCTCCAGCTGAAGGCGTATGAAGGAGACAAGATGGCGCTGTGCCCTGGCCTCCCCTCTCCTCACTCTGGCCCAGAAAGAGAGTTGATGCTGAGGGGAGGGGTCTGCAGCTGAAGGCGTATGAAGGAGACAAGATGGCACTGTCCCTGGCCTCCTCTCTCCTCACTCTGGCCCAGAATGTCAGTTCGTGCTGAGGGGAGGGGTCTCTAGCTGAAGGCGTATGAAGGAGACAAGATGGCGCTGTGCCCTGGCCTCCCCTCTCCTCACTCTGGCCCAGAATGTCAGTTGGTGCTGAGGGGAGGGGTCTCCAGCTGAAGGCGTATGAAGGAGACAAGATGGCGCTGTGCCCTGGCCTCCCCTCTCCTCTCTCTGGCCGAGAATGACAGTTGGTGCTGAGGGGAGGGGTCTCCAGCTGAAGGCGTATGAAGGAGACAAGATGGCGCTGTGCCCTGGCCTCCCCTCTCCTCACTCTGGCCCAGAATGTCAGTTCGTGCTGAGGGGAGGGGTCTCCAGCTGAAGGCGTATGAAGGAGACAAGATGGCGCTGTGCCCTGGCCTCCCCTCTCCTCTCTCTGGCCCAGAATGTCAGTTGGTGCTGAGGGGAGGGGTCTCCAGCTGAAGGCGTATGAAGGAGACAAGATGGCGCTGTGCCCTGGCCTCCCCTCTCCTCTCTCTGGCCCAGAAAGAGAGTTGATGCTGAGGGGAGGGGTCTCCAGCTGAAGGCGTATGAAGGAGACAAGATGGCGCTGTGCCCTGGCCTCCCCTCTCCTCACTCTGGCCCAGAAAGAGAGTTGATGCTGAGGGGAGGGGTCTGCAGCTGAAGGCGTATGAAGGAGACAAGATGGCGCTGTCCCTGGCCTCCTCTCTCCTCACTCTGGCCCAGAATGTCAGTTCGTGCTGAGGGGAGGGGTCTCTAGCTGAAGGCGTATGAAGGAGACAAGATGGCGCTGTGCCCTGGCCTCCCCTCTCCTCACTCTGGCCCAGAATGTCAGTTGGTGCTGAGGGGAGGGGTCTCCAGCTGAAGGCGTATGAAGGAGACAAGATGGCGCTGTGCCCTGGCCTCCCCTCTCCTCTCTCTGGCCGAGAATGACAGTTGGTGCTGAGGGGAGGGGTCTCCAGCTGAAGGCGTATGAAGGAGACAAGATGGCGCTGTGCCCTGGCCTCCCCTCTCCTCACTCTGGCCCAGAATGTCAGTTCGTGCTGAGGGGAGGGGTCTCCAGCTGAAGGCGTATGAAGGAGACAAGATGGCGCTGTGCCCTGGCCTCCCCTCTCCTCTCTCTGGCCCAGAATGTCAGTTGGTGCTGAGGGGAGGGGTCTCCAGCTGAAGGCGTATGAAGGAGACAAGATGGCGCTGTGCCCTGGCCTCCCCTCTCCTCTCTCTGGCCGAGAATGACAGTTGGTGCTGAGGGGAGGGGTCTCCAGCTGAAGGCGTATGAAGGAGACAAGATGGCGCTGTGCCCTGGCCTCCCCTCTCCTCACTCTGGCCCAGAATGTCAGTTCGTGCTGAGGGGAGGGGTCTCCAGCTGAAGGCGTATGAAGGAGACAAGATGGCGCTGTGCCCTGGCCTCCCCTCTCCTCTCTCTGGCCCAGAATGTCAGTTGGTGCTGAGGGGAGGGGTCTCCAGCTGAAGGCGTATGAAGGAGACAAGATGGCGCTGTGCCCTGGCCTCCCCTCTCCTCTCTCTGGCCCAGAAAGAGAGTTGGTGCTGAGGGGAGCGGTCTCCAGCTGAAGGCATATGAAGGAGACAAGATGGCGCTGTGCCCTGGCCTCCCCTCTCCTCACTCTGGCCCAGAATGACAGTTGGTGCTGAGGGGAGGGGTCTCCAGCTGAAGGCGTATGAAGGAGACAAGATGGCGCTGTGCCCCGGCCTCCCCTCTCCTCTCTCTGGCCCAGAATGACAGTTGGTGCTGAGGGGAGGGGTCTCCAGCTGAAGGCGTATGAAGGAGACAAGATGGCGCTGTGCCCTGGCCTCCCCTCTCCTCACTCTGGCCCAGAATGACAGTTGGTGCTGAGGGGAGGGGTCTCCAGCTGAAGGCGTATGAAGGAGACAAGATGGTGCTGTGCCCTGGCCTCCCCTCTCCTCTCTCTGGCCCAGAATGTCAGTTCGTGCTGAGGGGAGGGGTCTCCAGATGAAGGCGTATGAAGGAGACAAGATGGCGCTGTCCCTGGCCTCCCCTCTCCTCTCTCTGGCCCAGAATGTCAGTTGGTGCTGAGGGGAGGGGTCTCCAGCTGAAGGCGTATGAAGGAGACAAGATGGCTCTGTGCCCTGGCCTCCCCTCTCCTCTCTCTGGCCCAGAATGTCAGTTCGTGCTGAGGGGAGGGGTCTCCAGCTGAAGGCGTATGAAGGAGACAAGATGGCGCTGTGCCCTGGCCTCCCCTCTCCTCTCTCTGGCCCAGAATGTCAGTTCGTGCTGAGGGGAGGGGTCTCCAGCTGAAGGCGTATGAAGGAGACAAGATGGCTCTGTGCCCTGGCCTCCCCTCTCCTCAATCTGGCCCAGAATGTCAGTTCGTGCTGTGGGGAGGGGTCTCCAGCTGAAGGCGTATGAAGGAGACAAGATGGCGCTGTGCCCTGGCCTCCCCTCTCCTCTCTCTGGCCCAGAATGTCAGTTGGTGCTGAGGGGAGGGGTCTCCAGCTGAAGGCGTATGAAGGAGACAAGATGGCGCTGTGCCCTGGCCTCCCCTCTCCTCTCTCTGGCCCAGAATGTCAGTTCGTGCTGAGGGGAGGGGTCTCCAGCTGAAGGCGTATGAAGGAGACAAGATGGCGCTGTCCCCTGGCCTCCCCTCTCCTCACTCTGGCCCAGAATGTCAGTTGGTGCTGAGGGGAGGGGTCTCCAGCTGAAGGCGTATGAAGGAGACAAGATGGCGCTGTGCCCTGGCCTCCCCTCTCCTCTCTCTGGCCCAGAATGACAGTTCGTGCTGAGGGGAGGGGTCTCCAGCTGAAGGCCTATGAAGGAGACAAGATGGCGCTGTCCCCTGGCCTCCCCTCTCCTCACTCTGGCCCAGAATGTCAGTTCGTGCTGAGGGGAGGGGTCTCCAGCTGAAGGTGTATGAAGGAGACAAGATGGCGCTGTGCCCTGGCCTCCCCTCTCCTCACTCTGGCCCAGAAAGAGAGTTGATGCTGAGGGGAGGGGTCTGCAGCTGAAGGCGTATGAAGGATACAAGATGGCGCTGTCCCTGGCCTCCTCTCTCCTCACTCTGGCCCAGAATGTCAGTTCGTGCTGAGGGGAGGGGTCTCCAGCTGAAGGCGTATGAAGGAGACAAGATGGCGCTGTGCCCTGGCCTCCCCTCTCCTCACTCTGGCCCAGAATGTCAGTTGGTGCTGAGGGGAGGGGTCTCTAGCTGAAGGCGTATGAAGGAGACAAGATGGCGCTGTGCCCTGGCCTCCCCTCTCCTCACTCTGGCCCAGAATGTCAGTTGGTGCTGAGGGGAGGGGTCTCTAGCTGAAGGCGTATGAAGGAGACAAGATGGCGCTGTCCCCTGGCCTCCCCTCTCCTCACTCTGGCCCAGAATGTCAGTTGGTGCTGAGGGGAGGGGTCTCTAGCTGAAGGCGTATGAAGGAGACAAGATGGCGCTGTCCCCTGGCCTCCCCTCTCCTCACTCTGGCCCAGAAAGAGAGTTCGTGCTGAGGGGAGGGGTCTCCAGCTGAAGGCGTATGAAGGAGACAAGATGGCCCTGTCCCTGGCCTCCCCTCTCCTCACTCTGGCCCAGAAAGAGAGTTCGTGCTGAGGGGAGGGGTCTCCAGCTGAGGGCATATGAAGGAGACAAGATGGCGCTGTCCCCTGGCCTCCCCTCTCCTCACTCTGGCCCAGAAAGAGAGTTCGTGCTGAGGGGAGGGGTCTCCAGCTGAGGGCATATGAAGGAGACAAGATGGCGCTGTTCCCTGGCCTCCCCTCTCCTCACTCTGGCCCAGAAAGAGAGTTCGTGCTGAGGGGAGGGGTCTCCAGCTGAAGGCGTATGAAGGAGACAAGATGGCGCTGTTCCCTGGCCTCCCCTCTCCTCACTCTGGCCCAGAAAGAGAGTTCGTGCTGAGGGGAGGGGTCTCCAGCTGAAGGCCTATGAAGGAGACAAGATGGCGCTGTTCCCTGGCCTCCCCTCTCCTCACTCTGGCCCAGAAAGAGAGTTCGTGCTGAGGGGAGGGGTCTCCAGCTGAGGGCATATGAAGGAGACAAGATGGCGCTGTCCCCTGGCCTCCCCTCTCCTCACTCTGGCCCAGAAAGAGAGTTCGTGCTGAGGGGAGGGGTCTCCAGCTGAAGGCCTATGAAGGAGACAAGATGGCGCTGTTCCCTGGCCTCCCCTCTCCTCACTCTGGCCCAGAAAGAGAGTTCGTGCTGAGGGGAGGGGTCTCCAGCTGAGGGCATATGAAGGAGACAAGATGGCGCTGTTCCCTGGCCTCCCCTCTCCTCACTCTGGCCCAGAAAGAGAGTTCGTGCTGAGGGGAGGGGTCTCCAGCTGAAGGCGTATGAAGGAGACAAGATGGCGCTGTTCCCTGGCCTCCCCTCTCCTCACTCTGGCCCAGAAAGAGAGTTCGTGCTGAGGGGAGGGGTCTCCAGCTGAAGGCGTATGAAGGAGACAAGATGGCGCTGTTCCCTGGCCTCCCCTCTCCTCACTCTGGCCCAGAAGGAGAGTTGGTGCTGAGGGGAGGGGTCTCCAGCTGAAGGCGTATGAAGGAGACAAGATGGCGCTGTTCCCTGGCCTCCCCTCTCCTCACTCTGGCCCAGAAAGAGAGTTCGTGCTGAGGGGAGGGGTCTCCAGCTGAGGGCATATGAAGGAGACAAGATGGCGCTGTTCCCTGGCCTCCCCTCTCCTCACTCTGGCCCAGAAAGAGAGTTCGTGCTGAGGGGAGGGGTCTCCAGCTGAAGGCGTATGAAGGAGACAAGATGGCGCTGTTCCCTGGCCTCCCCTCTCCTCACTCTGGCCCAGAAAGAGAGTTCGTGCTGAGGGGAGGGGTCTCCAGCTGAAGGCCTATGAAGGAGACAAGATGGCGCTGTTCCCTGGCCTCCCCTCTCCTCACTCTGGCCCAGAAAGAGAGTTCGTGCTGAGGGGAGGGGTCTCCAGCTGAAGGCGTATGAAGGAGACAAGATGGCGCTGTTCCCTGGCCTCCCCTCTCCTCACTCTGGCCCAGAAAGAGAGTTCGTGCTGAGGGGAGGGGTCTCCAGCTGAGGGCATATGAAGGAGACAAGATGGCGCTGTTCCCTGGCCTCCCCTCTCCTCACTCTGGCCCAGAAAGAGAGTTCGTGCTGAGGGGAGGGGTCTCCAGCTGAAGGCGTATGAAGGAGACAAGATGGCGCTGTTCCCTGGCCTCCCCTCTCCTCACTCTGGCCCAGAAAGAGAGTTCGTGCTGAGGGGAGGGGTCTCCAGCTGAAGGCGTATGAAGGAGACAAGATGGCGCTGTTCCCTGGCCTCCCCTCTCCTCACTCTGGCCCAGAAGGAGAGTTGGTGCTGAGGGGAGGGGTCTCCAGCTGAAGGCGTATGAAGGAGACAAGATGGCGCTGTTCCCTGGCCTCCCCTCTCCTCACTCTGGCCCAGAAAGAGAGTTCGTGCTGAGGGGAGGGGTCTCCAGCTGAAGGCGTATGAAGGAGACAAGATGGCGCTGTTCCCTGGCCTCCCCTCTCCTCACTCTGGCCCAGAAGGAGAGTTGGTGCTGAGGGGAGGGGTCTCCAGCTGAAGGCGTATAAAGGAGACAAGATGGCGCTGTTCCCTGGCCTCCCCTCTCCTCACTCTGGCCCAGAAAGAGAGTTCGTGCTGAGGGGAGGGGTCTCCAGCTGAGGGCATATGAAGGAGACAAGATGGCGCTGTTCCCTGGCCTCCCCTCTCCTCACTCTGGCCCAGAAAGAGAGTTCGTGCTGAGGGGAGGGGTCTCCAGCTGAAGGCGTATGAAGGAGACAAGATGGCGCTGTCCCCTGGTCTCCCCTCTCCTCACTCTGGCCCAGAAAGAGAGTTCGTGCTGAGGGGAGGGGTCTCCAGCTGAAGGCCTATGAAGGAGACAAGATGGCGCTGTTCCCTGGCCTCCCCTCTCCTCACTCTGGCCCAGAAAGAGAGTTCGTGCTGAGGGGAGGGGTCTCCAGCTGAAGGCGTATGAAGGAGACAAGATGGCGCTGTTCCCTGGCCTCCCCTCTCCTCTCTCTGGCCCAGAAAGAGAGTTCGTGCTGAGGGGAGGGGTCTCCAGCTGAAGGCCTATGAAGGAGACAAGATGGCGCTGTTCCCTGGCCTCCCCTCTCCTCACTCTGGCCCAGAAGGAGAGTTGGTGCTGAGGGGAGGGGTCTCCAGCTGAGGGCATATGAAGGAGACAAGATGGCGCTGTTCCCTGGCCTCCCCTCTCCTCACTCTGGCCCAGAAAGAGAGTTCGTGCTGAGGGGAGGGGTCTCCAGCTGAAGGCCTATGAAGGAGACAAGATGGCGCTGTTCCCTGGCCTCCCCTCTCCTCACTCTGGCCCAGAAGGAGAGTTGGTGCTGAGGGGAGGGGTCTCCAGCTGAGGGCATATGAAGGAGACAAGATGGCGCTGTTCCCTGGCCTCCCCTCTCCTCACTCTGGCCCAGAAAGAGAGTTCGTGCTGAGGGGAGGGGTCTCCAGCTGAAGGCGTATGAAGGAGACAAGATGGCGCTGTTCCCTGGCCTCCCCTCTCCTCACTCTGGCCCAGAAAGAGAGTTCGAGCTGAGGGGAGGGGTCTCCAGCTGAAGGCCTATGAAGGAGACAAGATGGCGCTGTTCCCTGGCCTCCCCTCTCCTCACTCTGGCCCAGAAGGAGAGTTGGTGCTGAGGGGAGGGGTCTCCAGCTGAGGGCATATGAAGGAGACAAGATGGCGCTGTTCCCTGGCCTCCCCTCTCCTCACTCTGGCCCAGAAAGAGAGTTCGTGCTGAGGGGAGGGGTCTCCAGCTGAAGGCCTATGAAGGAGACAAGATGGCGCTGTTCCCTGGCCTCCCCTCTCCTCACTCTGGCCCAGAAGGAGAGTTGGTGCTGAGGGGAGGGGTCTCCAGCTGAGGGCATATGAAGGAGACAAGATGGCGCTGTTCCCTGGCCTCCCCTCTCCTCACTCTGGCCCAGAAAGAGAGTTCGTGCTGAGGGGAGGGGTCTCCAGCTGAAAGCGTATGAAGGAGACAAGATGGCGCTGTTCCCTGGCCTCCCCTCTCCTCACTCTGGCCCAGAAAGAGAGTTCGTGCTGAGGGGAGGGGTCTCCAGCTGAAGGCCTATGAAGGAGACAAGATGGCGCTGTTCCCTGGCCTCCCCTCTCCTCACTCTGGCCCAGAAGGAGAGTTGGTGCTGAGGGGAGGGGTCTCCAGCTGAGGGCATATGAAGGAGACAAGATGGCGCTGTTCCCTGGCCTCCCCTCTCCTCACTCTGGCCCAGAAGGAGAGCTGGTGCTGAGGGGAGGGGTCTCCAGCTGAAGGCGTATGAAGGAGACAAGATGGCGCTGTTCCCTGGCCTCCCCTCTCCTCACTCTGGCCCAGAAAGAGAGTTCGTGCTGAGGTGAGGGGTCTCCAGCTGAGGGCATATGAAGGAGACAAGATGGCGCTGTTCCCTGGCCTCCCCTCTCCTCACTCTGGCCCAGAAAGAGAGTTCGTGCTGAGGGGAGGGGTCTCCAGCTGAAGGCGTATGAAGGAGACAAGATGGCGCTGTTCCCTGGCCTCCCCTCTCCTCACTCTGGCCCAGAAAGAGAGTTCGTGCTGAGGGGAGGGGTCTCCAGCTGAAGGCGTATGAAGGAGACAAGATGGCGCTGTTCCCTGGCCTCCCCTCTCCTCACTCTGGCCCAGAAAGAGAGTTCGTGCTGAGGGGAGGGGTCTCCAGCTGAAGGCGTATGAAGGAGACAAGATGGCGCTGTTCCCTGGCCTCCCCTCTCCTCACTCTGGCCCAGAAGGAGAGTTGGTGCTGAGGGGAGGGGTCTCCAGCTGAAGGCGTATGAAGGAGACAAGATGGCGCTGTTCCCTGGCCTCCCCTCTCCTCACTCTGGCCCAGAAAGAGAGTTCGTGCTGAGGGGAGGGGTCTCCAGCTGAAGGCGTATAAAGGAGACAAGATGGCGCTGTTCCCTGGCCTCCCCTCTCCTCACTCTGGCCCAGAAAGAGAGTTCGTGCTGAGGGGAGGGGTCTCCAGCTGAGGGCATATGAAGGAGACAAGATGGCGCTGTTCCCTGGCCTCCCCTCTCCTCACTCTGGCCCAGAAAGAGAGTTCGTGCTGAGGGGAGGGGTCTCCAGCTGAAGGCGTATGAAGGAGACAAGATGGCGCTGTCCCCTGGCCTCCCCTCTCCTCACTCTGGCCCAGAAAGAGAGTTCGTGCTGAGGGGAGGGGTCTCCAGCTGAAGGCGTATGAAGGAGACAAGATGGCGCTGTTCCCTGGCCTCCCCTCTCCTCACTCTGGCCCAGAAAGAGAGTTCGTGCTGAGGGGAGGGGTCTCCAGCTGAGGGCATATGAAGGAGACAAGATGGCGCTGTTCCCTGGCCTCCCCTCTCCTCACTCTGGCCCAGAAAGAGAGTTCGTGCTGAGGGGAGGGGTCTCCAGCTGAAGGCCTATGAAGGAGACAAGATGGCGCTGTTCCCTGGCCTCCCCTCTCCTCACTCTGGCCCAGAAAGAGAGTTCGTGCTGAGGGGAGGGGTCTCCAGCTGAAGGCGTATGAAGGAGACAAGATGGCGCTGTTCCCTGGCCTCCCCTCTCCTCACTCTGGCCCAGAAAGAGAGTTCGTGCTGAGGGGAGGGGTCTCCAGCTGAAGGCCTATGAAGGAGACAAGATGGCGCTGTTCCCTGGCCTCCCCTCTCCTCACTCTGGCCCAGAAAGAGAGTTCGTGCTGAGGGGAGGGGTCTCCAGCTGAAGGCCTATGAAGGAGACAAGATGGCGCTGTTCCCTGGCCTCCCCTCTCCTCACTCTGGCCCAGAAAGAGAGTTCGTGCTGAGGGGAGGGGTCTCCAGCTGAAGGCCTATGAAGGAGACAAGATGGCGCTGTTCCCTGGCCTCCCCTCTCCTCACTCTGGCCCAGAAGGAGAGTTGGTGCTGAGGGGAGGGGTCTCCAGCTGAGGGCATATGAAGGAGACAAGATGGCGCTGTTCCCTGGCCTCCCCTCTCCTCACTCTGGCCCAGAAAGAGAGTTCGTGCTGAGGGGAGGGGTCTCCAGCTGAAGGCCTATGAAGGAGACAAGATGGCGCTGTTCCCTGGCCTCCCCTCTCCTCACTCTGGCCCAGAAGGAGAGTTGGTGCTGAGGGGAGGGGTCTCCAGCTGAGGGCATATGAAGGAGACAAGATGGCGCTGTTCCCTGGCCTCCCCTCTCCTCACTCTGGCCCAGAAGGAGAGCTGGTGCTGAGGGGAGGGGTCTCCAGCTGAAGGCGTATGAAGGAGACAAGATGGCGCTGTTCCCTGGCCTCCCCTCTCCTCACTCTGGCCCAGAAAGAGAGTTCGTGCTGAGGGGAGGGGTCTCCAGCTGAAGGCCTATGAAGGAGACAAGATGGCGCTGTTCCCTGGCCTCCCCTCTCCTCACTCTGGCCCAGAAAGAGAGTTCGTGCTGAGGGGAGGGGTCTCCA